>NC_142584.1:83190310-83341825 GCF_965207765.1 Zootoca vivipara | reverse complement strand
GAGCTCACCTCGTCACGGGGATTCAAACCGCCGACCGTCTGATCAGCGAGCCCTAGGCTCTGTGGTTTAACCCACAGCGCCACCCGCATCCCTTCATTGAGGTAGCAGCATAATAATACATGGCAGGAAGTGCTGGCTTAGGTAGGAGGTTCAGACTGAAGGCACTTTGGCATTCTCCACTTAAGCCAGGGATGGGGAACATGTGGCCACCAGATGCGGCTAGACCAAAATTCCCATCATCTCTGGCCATTGGCTATGCTGGTTGGGTCTGATGGGACTTGGAGCCTAACATCACATCTGGACAAAAGAATTAGTGTGGGCAATCATGGCTGCCATGTGACTTCTAATGCCTTTTAAAAATGACTCCCTTAAGTCAAAGATTTACTTACATTCTCACTCTCAGCAGAGCCATACTTGGCTCGGATCCTGGGTTCTTTGATAGTGGCCAGATTGGTACCTGTCACAGTCAACAGGGTACCACCACTAGAAAGCAAGCAAAAGTCGGGGTTAGACAAAAACAGCAGTGGGGTGGGCACAAGCAGCATGAACCGAACAAGGGTGTCACTTCTACTCTGTTATTTGAAAAGCTGCATGGTCTCTCTTACCTTATGTTCAGGCTGGGGAAAACCAAACTACAAGATTAATTTTACAGAGCAACTGGTGAAAATGAGAAAGCTTTCTGGGTTCCACTCCTCTCCATGGTGCACCCAACCAAGAAGCCCTACTGCACACTTAGACCTTAAACCAGTCTAAAAGAATACCAGGACTACCAGCATCTTCTATCCCAGACTACCACTTCTGCATTCGTGTTCAGAACAGCAAGGACTACAAGAGATGCATCGTACAACAGCAGCTGTTTTCAGTCTATCAGCTGTGCTTTTTTGGGTCCCTTCCAATTCTACGAAGATGACAATGAAGGCTGTTTTTAAGGCTAATATTTCTGAGGACCATTTCAAAGGGACAGGATATTGGGAGATCCATAATAAGATCTTACAACTGTTTTGAGGAAAATATAAATAAGCAGCTACGGAGACCCTTGAAATAGAAGCACGGCACTTGCCTGGAGGTGGGGGCTGACCCTTTCTTCACATTTATTTTTTTCAAATTGACACCCCTCCCCACCAAAAAAAGTTTATTTTCCTCCCTAGGAGAAAACAAGTCACTCAGAAGGTGAAATGCTGCAATGTTACCCCTACTTCCAAGCATCATGACACCAATCTAATCCATCACTATCATATAATCCATCACTATCATAGTTCCTTTAACTTTGAAAATAAGGAGAACCTCCTGACATCACAGATCTTCTTACATCACATCTAACTTTGCTTTGCACACAGATGTCATCATTTACCATGTAGAGCAGGCACCCCCAAACTGTGGCCCTCCAGATGTTTGGCCTACAATTCCCATGATCCCTAGCTAAGAGGACCAGTGGTCAGGGATGATGGGAATTGTAGTCCAAAACATCTGGAGGGCCCAAGTTTGGGGATGCCTAATGTAGAGCAACACATCGATTTTAATCAAAATCACCAAAACAGAGGAAAAATATACAATTAGCAAGTGGTGTCAGGCAGCACTGGTCTACTACTTTATGTCATACCAAACACATCTCCTGCACTGGCCTAACGAGAGCGTACTTTCTTCCCTATACAACTAGAACCATTTTAAAATAACCATAATACACATTTTCAAACAGACATCAGTGGCATTAGCTGATAGCAAATACCCTTCTGAAAGAGTCGAGTCATGCTCCTTCCAGTTTTCATTTCGGACTTCCACATGGCACCCAGTTCCAGAGGAAAATTTCCTGGGCTTTGACTCCTTTGATCCTGGGTCTTAGATCACTGACGTATACACTGCAAACAGCAGGTAATTGCTGCTATAGCTCTTAAGGTTGTTACATTTTGTATTTCTACTATGGTAGAAAGTCAGCATCAGAATCAAAGGTCTGCTGCTTCAGGAGCTTTACAAAACTCGCCAGCAGACACAGTTCTTATGTGTGGCTCAAGAGAAGCACTGCAAGGCAAAGAAGCACCCCCCCCCTCCACTGTTGTCAACTGAGTACAGGCAAAGTGTCATTTGCAGGGATGTGGTTTAACTGGCTTAATGTTGGCATTAACCTCTGTTAGAGACTGCTAGCTGCCCAGAGTGGCTGGGGAAACGCAGCCAGACAGGCGAGGTATAAATAATAAAAGTATTATTATTGTTATTGCTAGACACTGAGAATCAACATGAGAACAGCGTATTATTCTCTATAGGGTGCTATGCACGTCACACCACACCTCTTGCAGTGGGTTCCAGGAAGTGGGGTTCTGAAGGAAATCATCCTGATTTCTGGCAGAGTGACTTAGCAAAACGCAATGCTTTCCAAAGTACAGCAAAGCTGCTAATAAATGGATGGACAACCATGGATATTCCTAATATGCACATTATTTTCTTTATTTTTATCCTTCAAATCCATTCTCTTCAGTGCTACCTGTTGATGCTCCATTCGGGGTCTATCTTCTGAATGGTGGGGTCATCAGTATAGAAATATGCCACCTCAGGGCTGCTAAGTATAGCCCGGTTTATATGGATGAGGATGGGAGACTCTCCTGAGCTTTGGCCAGGTGGTGTCCTGCACCGGATTTCAACAGCATTTCTCCTGTAAGACACAGAGAAAGAAAATAATTCAACATCTTTAGCTATAGGAAGGGCCAACAAATATTCTTCTTGCTGCCATGCCATGCCACAATCTCAGCAACAAACTTGCCTGGGAATCCGTGTCAAGCTTTTTGATCTCTCTACCAACACTACATGGCAGCAAAAATTTGCCCCATTAAACAGATATGTGTAGTGCACCAATGCCTTTTCACCACAAGCACCATGGGCCACAAACTGTGTCCGATTCCCAAAACTGCTCAGCTGAAGGGGAGACTGCTATTCTACAAAAGGTTAAAATAAGTCTACCTAAAGGTTAAGACACAGCATTTCCTGTAAATTCTAGCAGGAGCTGAGGAGTGCCCAAGGACAGCTGAGCTATTGATTGCATCAATGCAAATCCCATGTTGGCATAGCCCTGAGCTCATATACGAATAAAATGTGGAAGAGAACCCAAGGGGCCTGCTCTGAAAGAATCCAACCTTGCTCCCAGGCCATGGATCAGTCCAACTGTTCACATCTGACACAAAGGAATAAAAGGAATGAAGTGCCACCCTCTACATGTGTTACCCTATTTCTCCCTGACTCGGGGAAGTGATGCTAAAATTATCAGTTAACACAAAAAGAAAAATAAAGCAAAGGCAGCCGGCAGAGCCAGCGCAACTCCGGAGCGTTCCCCATCGTGCGGCTGCTGCAAACAGCAGCGATTAGAGCTGATAACCAGTAATTACTGCACGAAAATATTTAAAGAGCCGCTCCATTATCATCCCTAATCTAAAAATTATCCACTTCATGGCTCAGGGATTTGTGCTTTTTAGAGGGAAAAGAAATTCAACCATCTTCGGTCTTTTTAACCCCAAAACATTTATATATATATGAGCCTTGAAAAGAATTACATGGGAGTTTTTGCTTGGCTCCTTAAGAGTGATACCTTGTTTTAGAATACTTAATCTCTCTCACACACACACACATCCTTGCATCCCCTTCGTTCACATTGCTCAGTGCGTTTGGAGCACTCTACTCCACAACGGTTTCCACACAACCCATGAGAGGCTCACCTTGGAAAGGCGCACTGTTGCCCTCCAATGGTTACTGTGATGTCACTTCCTGCATCAAGGTGCTTTCCTTTTATGCTGATCCAGGTGCCCCCAGAGACAGGACCCCGAGCTGGTGACACTTGTGAGAAAGTAGGAGTCTGCCAAATGGAAACACAGCAAGTTCACAGAGTTCAGAAGGTGTCCTTGGTGCCCAGGAACAATAAAAGTGAATGCTGCAAGGGAAATGCTGGGAAAATTCCTCTGACCTCAGCCATTTTGTGCACCACAGGGCCACAATACATTCTTTCATTCAACTGGACACCTCTTGATAATAAAAAGTGGGTCAGATAGTCAAGCGTATAGGTGTCCTTGCAAAATTTAGATTAATAAAACTAATTATTGGAGGGAAGTGGGTTTCAAAGTAAGGAAAGGTGATAGAGAAGAATATATCCTTACCACAAAGGTGAAGCTTTTGGGGGATATAGCCTTGTAGCTGGGGGAGCAGTCCCTGACACAAACTTCCACAGGGGCCTCTTGGATTTTGCTTGGGCTGGCTTCTCCAATCTCACAGACGATCCTAGGGAAGGCACAGTAAGTGACTGTGTAACATGTACGCAATGTCTCAGCAGAGCTGGCCTGCAGTTCTCAGGCCACCTGCTCAGGCCAATAAGCCAGTTATATTTGCTATAATTTATAGTAAGGACAAGCACTTGTTGTCACCTTTTTCCTGGGCTTTTAATTAAATGCCATTTCACAATTTCAGGAAGTGATTTCTCAGCACATATCAAATTGACTTTTGAACAATAGGCATATCAAAACTGCAAAATATATAAAATATTACGAGTGCTGTAACACTCAACTCAGCAGGAAATCAATTAAAATTTAACAAAATACAAAGCGAAACAGAAAAGAACCCGTTTTCCCTCCTCCCTTACTCCTATTGCAGTTGTGTTAATGCACCGTCCATAAATTAAACAATGCACAAAAAATACTACACATTTCCAGCGCACGTATTTGAAATCACTGCTATCTGCATATGAAAGGAAAGGCACCCACATGTTCATAAATTGATTTCTCTTATTAAATCCTCTTGCTTTTTGAACTTGCTCTGTAAATTTATACATGTTTTTAAATTGGAATAGCCTGAGTTGTTAAGACAGTAGAACAAAGAAGGATATACAGAGAGAAAAGGAAGTTATTGCTTCCAGCTGGGTAGCCAGAATCGATCAGCTTTAGATAGTGCAGATCTCCCAACACACATTGAGGACTTTGCTAAGAAGCCAGAAAATACATTCAGAATACCCAGAGCGGGACTTTTAGCTAATGCTAACTATGCAGAAGAACCCACCACCACTATGGATAGAAAGTCTTCCAAAATCTTCCAAAATTGTAGCTTCAACAAAGCCTGGGACTCTTCCAGTCAGTCATGTGGTGCCATTCACTAAAGATTTCTTACTAATGAAGTCAGATTAATCACTCATAAAATGCTGCAAAATACTGACATTTTGCCAGTATTTTGTGCAACCAAATAGAGAAGCTATCTAGCAAGATTCATTAGTTCTTTCTAGTCACTCTTCCATCCATCTTTTTTCTCCAAACAACTCAAGAGGAGGTGTTCATTCACTTGTCATCCTATTTATTATCATACCTTCCCCATGTGGGGAGGTTAGGACAAGAGATAGTTACTCCTATGATTACCCAGTGAGCTTCATAAGTAAGCAGAGAGCTGAACCCAGTCCCAGTTCAACTCTTATTGACTGGACCACACTGATCCTTCACATCCCACGATGTGCTGGCAATGACATTTAGACCACCTGGTCACAGTAGCCACCTGAACTTCCAGGAGTAATGCTCCATCTAAGAACACTCTCCCAAACAGTGAATCTGATTCTTCAGAGCTAATGCAACCCCATCCCAGACTGGCTGGACTCTCAGTCCTGAATTAGCTTCTGTACTGACCAATTGCACCTCTGTCTTATGTGGACTGAGTCCTTCTTAGTCCCCATCAAGTCCTTCACTGCATCCAGGTTCAAAATTTCCATCACTTCATCACATTAGTTGAAAAGGAGAGATAGAGCTAGGTATCATCAATGTATAGATGAGGCAGTACCCTGACAGCTTCATTTAGATGTTGAAAAAAAGGAGGGGATGAAAAAGAGCCACAACCCAACAACCAAGAGGCTGAGCAACACATCCCCCAAGACTACCTTCTGAACTTCTTCCACCATAAAATGATGTTCCCAGCCAAGCATTCCAGGAATTCTCCATGATATCAAATGCTGCAGAACCAACAGGGATAAACTCCCCAACTAGTTTCTGGCACAGATAATCCACCAATGCTGTTTTGGTCCCGAAACTAAGCCTGAAACCAGACTGGATAGGAAACAGATATGACCTCATCAACCCTAAGCAGCATCTTTAGCAATAGTTTTTATTTAGCAAAGCTCTGGCTTTTATCTTGGTCCAGCAAACCAGAGGACCAATATACTACTGAGATATTCCCACAGCCCATCCCTTCATTGCCACCCCTCTTTTGGAGGTTACTCACTGCTCAGCGCTGATGTATTCGCTCTCGATGGGCATGCACGTCACTTTGCCAACCCACACACCCAAGCGTACATCCTCAAACTTCAAGCCCAGGTTCTCTCCAGTGATGGTTAAGCGAGTACCGCCCTGCCGGGGGCCTGTTTCAGGTGTCAGCTAGGAAGAAACAAACCAGACTGTTATTGGATTCATTAGGCCATTGCCAACAGTTTGCCTGCATGCCGTAACAACTCAGCAGCCCACCCAACATTTATATATCTAGGGCTTATTTAAATATCTACAGCTCCATGCAGGTTACAAAATAAACATATAATCAGGTAAACTAAAATGAAGATAGCAAATGCTTAAAACCCAGACAGGTGTTTTGAATAGGTTGCTGTCTTCCAAGCAGTGATAATCCACCTTTCCCACCTCAACCTGTTGACACAACACTCTCTTCTCTGCTCCCCACAGTACTGCCACACAAACCAGGTATTGTTTTACACCAACTATTCACCACCTGCATGGTGGTTAGAACTTTGGTAGTATTAAGGACAATCAGTGCAATATTTCAGCTTTGCCCCGAAGGACCAAGTCCCAGTCATTCCCTTCCAACCACAGCAACTGGAGAAAAGGCATCTGGGCCATGCACACGGCGAAAATACATTTTACATTTCTGAAAAGCACCAGGAGTTTCATTGTGCTGAAGCACAGCAAAAAGAAAATAACACCCACACATCTATCCCCCTGTGAATAAGCTTCAGGACACCTACACCACACGTTTGGAATGGCTGGACTGTTGATTCTGCTAATATTCAAGCAAGTGGCTCCAAGGTATCACACTGGCTAATGTCTGTAAGCTGTTGATTCCCTCTGCCTCACAGTAGTACTGATTACAATACTACTCTGTACTTATGGTGACATGAAAATGGAAACAGTAAAAGTTTTCTCCAATAGGATGGCTTGCTCATGGTCTCAACAACGGACCCACTTTTTTTCTTCTTTTTTTGCATTCTGCATATCCTTGGCAAGGGCAGTGGACACTTGCAGAGAGGCTATTTTTTCTTTCATGCTGAGAGTTAGCAGAGGGAAAGTAATCTCTACAGAGCCCTCCCCACCAAGGGAGGCACCAATTAACCCATGTAAAGTGGATCCTCTCTTCCTCTACCAACTCTGGTGTATCCCAGCACGTGAAGTTTCTGACAGCACCAGCTGGGGAGGGAGGGGAGCCCCAGTGAGCATGATATGCCTCATTTGTTAAGATGATTCCCAATAAAGCAGACAGGTGTGGCTTGACAAACACTGTGTGATGACAGATGAGCAGTGTAGCACGGGCCCACCATTGCCACTAACAAGGCAATTATGGGCAATTTTACACCACATTTTGCTGGCCCCCTGGTGCTCAGCACACACCTGCAAGTGATAAGACTAAGATAAGATTAATGGGCATGCAGGTGGGGAAAGCTCTGTGCTGGGTCACTGGCAACCCCAAGCCAAGGGAAGTGGGCTCCAGGAGAATGAAGCTTCAGCATTGTCATTGTTGATGCACTGAAATAGGCCTAGCAAAACCAACTGCAGATTGCTTACCTGGCCAGTCAACTGCTGGCTCTGCGTACAGCCTAAACTTAGAATCATAGAATCATGGAGTTGGAAGAGACCACAAGGGCTATCCAGTCCACCCCCCTGCCAAGCAGGAAACACCATCAAAGCATTCTTGAAATACAAATAACCACACCCCAAACAGGGTTTTTTATAAAAAAAATTAAAAAAAATACACTTCCAAATCACACATGTCATTCCTATTCACCAATTAGATTGCAGCAATCTTAATAGTTGCAACCCAATGTCATAGAATAGAATCATAGAATCATAGAGTTGGAAGAGATCACAAGGGCCATCCAGTCCAACCCCCTGCCAAGCAGGAAACACCATCAAAGCATTCCTGACAGATGGCCATCAAGCCTCTGCTTAAAGATCTCCAAAGAAGGAGACTCCACTACACTCCTTGGCAGCAAATTCCACTGCCGAACAGCTCTTACTGTCAGGAAGTTCTTCCTAATGTTGAGGTGGAATCTTCTTTCTTGTAGTTTGAATCCATTGCTCCGTGTCCGCTTCTCTGGAGCAGGAGAAAACAACCTTTCTCCCTCCTCTATATGACATCCTTTTATATATTTGAACATGGCTATCATATAACCCCTTAACCTTTTCTTCTCCAGGCTAAACATACTCAGCTCCCTAAGCCGTTCCTCATAAGGCATCGTTTCCAGGCCTTTGACCATTTTCGTTGCCCTCTTCTGGACACATTCCAGCTTGTCAGTATCCTTCTTGAACTGTGGTGCTCAGAACTGTACACAGTACTCCAGGTGAGGTCTGACCAGAGCAGAATACCGTGGTACTATTACTTCCCTTGATCTAGATGCTATACTCCTATTGATGCAGCCCAGAATTGCATTGGCTTTTTAAGCTGCTGCATCACACTGTTGACTCATGTCAAGTTTGTGGTCTATCAAGACTCCTAGATCCTTTTCACATGTACTGCTCTCAAGCCAGGTGTCACCCATCCTGTATTTGTGCCTTTCATTTTTTTTGCCCAAGTGTAGTACCTTACATTTCTCCTTGTTAAAATTCATCTTGTTTGCTTTGGCCCAGTTGTCTAATCTGTTAATACCCTGTCCTCTGGGGTATTAGCCACCCCTCCCAATTTGGTGTCATCTGCAAATTTGCTCAGGATGCCCTCAAACCCCCAACTTTCTAAGCTGGTGGGAAGTAGCAACCATGCCTGAGAACACATCCCCATTATTTGTTTAAATCTGCATCCTGCCAGCTTCCAAATGTTCAGAAAGGATCTCATGTTTAAAAATAGACCGAAGGCATCAAAATATCATCAAGACAAAGCCACTACAGGCCTCCCATTGCTGCTTCCAACAGAAAAGCCTTATATTATCTACAGATAATGTGCAGGCTCTGGCAAACCTCCAGGAGCAGGGATTTCTATAATTATGAGGCAGCCACAAAGTTACCTCACTACACGCTCTTGCCCAGATTGCATTGTTAGGAAGGCACAGACTGTGTTGATTTTAACAGCAAAGATGTGTCATAAGATGGGAAAGAGATTTCTAAGGCATGTGTGGGCCAAACTTCTTAGTTCTAAGCCAGTATCTTCTATTGTTGCTGGATAACTAGTAAGGCACCAATGGAGATCTTGAAACATAAATGTAATGAGAAACAACCCCCCAAAAAAATTATGCCTGAGGCCGATAATCCAAATGGCAACTCTACCACCACTACCGATGGTGGTAAAATATATTAATAAAATAGCTGGGGGTGGGGCAGGAATGGCTGCCTTTTAATGTTACCCCAAACTATGCTGCTTCAGGCAGACACACTTACCATGTCTAACAATAGGGCCACAGACTTGAGTGAAAATACTTAGCAGTCCTCCAGTCCCCATGCTATCTCACTGTGTATCAGGCACCTCTTCTGAATATTTGTCAAGTAGCAGCATGCAGAGTGTGCTACAATAATTAGATGGCAAAAGGCTGATCATGTATGATGCATCTCTTTTCTAGCTGGGGAGATCTCAGCCTCTGCAACACTACCCTCCTCCAATAGCCGCCCTTAAAGACAGGCAAAATTTGTGTGAGGCCTGCACTCTCAGAATCACAGGTCCTCAGACACTCCTCGCCTCCAGAACGGGGCCCTTTCATTCTAAAATAGGAGCCATCATTTGGAGCAGACAGACCTGGTAGAGGGCAAGTAGCAAACCAACAGAGAGCTATTTACTCCAGCCCCAGGGGACAGTGCAAACGTAAAGAACATCTCCTTCAACATACCTGACCAAGGCATCAACATGAGTCAATAAAACTTAACACTTTATTTTCAATTCTCCGACTCTTGCCTCACAAACACCATCCAAGTCTCATTAACAAAGCAGCAAAAGGAGGCTACGCTGGAGAATTACCAGCAGCCAAAGCACAAAGAGGTTGTAGCATGCCCAAAGCCAACTTGGATTAGGTATCCAAAGCCCACAAACCCTGGCTCCCTTCTCCGCTCCCTGACTTGCAGTCTGCTCCATGAGTTAACTTACAAGCAGGCCTAGGGCAATCACATGCTATGCCTCAGAATTTATACAACAGTCAAACCGATTTGAGCTTTGGGGGTTTGCTGCTCGCCTAAATTCAATCCAATCATCTGCTAAAGTCCTGGATCAGAACTCATTAAGGCAGCTGCTGCAGCAGGCAACCCAAGTCATTCTTTCCTAAATTGGGCTCCTCTGGGATACTTGGTGAGCCGTGGCTGTTTGTTTGGTATTGTTAAATTAGTGTTAAAGGCTGCCGTGGTATGTTAGATTTCCCCTCCACTGCAGCAAAACTGACAAGGGCCACATGTTTGGGGAGCAGCAACTCTGGGAAAAAGTTGACACTGCTTGACACACTGTGTGGGGAGGTCGCGGCTAAACAAGGCACTTGGGAGCCAGAGCTGGCAGGGAAATCTGGCTCTTTCTTGAACCGTCTCCCCTTAAACACACGCACAGAGAGACATAGAAGCAGGCAGTCTCCCACCCCAACTCCATCCCTGACAAACAACAACCCTCTTTTGCTAATTGGTTTCAGAGCACAAACCCTTCAGATCTGCCAAATGAAGTGGACACAAGATATATCAGTGCCCAAAAGATGAGATAATGAATCATCAACTAACTGGTTTGGCCATTTGATCATTTCATTTCAGAATGGCCCTTCTGTGCCTGAATGCACAAATTCTAACTGAGAATGTACCACTTAAAACTGGAAAGCAAGGAGATTGCAGAGGTGGGGCAGGAGCTCTGAAAGCACACAGAAGCTACATTCCATCTTCTTGTGCAGCAGCAAAACTTCTATTAGGAGTCTCTGAGATCAGGCTTTCAAAAGTGAAGCAATGCTGACATTGGTAGCACAGCTACTTAGCATGATGGGTTTGCTTCCCAAGCTGTGTTAAGAAAGAAAGGCACTACATTTGGGCTTGATTCTGGAACATAGCATCATGCCAGGTTGATAAAAGACAAGTCAGGAAGATCTAATAGTACATGGAGTACTGACTTGCCACCGTAAAATTAAGGCTAAACTCATTTATTTGGAATAGTATTATCATTCTGAGGAGATAAGAACATCGTTATGACTTTTCCACACTAACGGTGCTACAGAGATAGTGAAAGCAAAATGCAAGCTAATAAACTATTTCAGTAGGACATCCAATGGCTCTAGTCTTAACTCAAATGGTGCTCTTCTGGAACCCTTGGAGTAGAAGAAATCCGAGTGCCAAGCAAAAAGTTCTCCACCTGTTCCAGACTAATGACCCATACAGTTTAACATTTTCCAGGAGAAAAAGGTTACATATTCTATTTCTTTGTGCATGCTGTGCCCATCATTCCATTTCACTGAAGCTGACCTTATCACAAGGGTAGCCAACGTGGCGCCCTTCTAGTGCTGTTTAGCTCCAACTCCCATTACTATTGGCTACACTGGTCAAGGCTGATGGGAGCTGCAGCCCAACACCATCTAGAAAGCACCAGGAAGTCATCAACAATTGTCTGGAGGAGCACCTACGAAGGCTGCATGGCCTTCAAGGCTTCAACCAAAGCAACAGTTGGAAAAAGCACCAACGTTAAGTCCCCAAACTTGGAATGCATGCATGCAAAGGCACACTACTTGATTTGCCCACACAGGGCTTACAATTAGTGTGACAAGTTCTTAATTTAATTTTAATTATTTAATGATGTAGAGAGTATCATTAAAACCTAATGCTGGCAAGTGCTCAAAAATTGGCAGGTAAACAAGATGTGCATTATCAACACCATTTAGTAGCCTTGACACTACATAATGGTTTTAGGTTCACAAACCTCTTCATGACAACCCCACACTTCACATAACAGGCTTCAGTCAGAATTGGTTCTTGAGAGCTTCATACCTTGCAATCAGGAGTCAGTGTGAATATCTTAAATCAAGATTTAGGATTCTAGTATCACACACTTGTCTAAAAGGTGCTAGTGACCCAGGAAGAGATGCAGTTCTTCACACAGTGCATAGTTAAACTATGGAATGTGTTCCCACAGGAAGCGGTAATAGACACCAACTTGGATGGCTTTAAAAGAGGGTCAGGCATATTCATGGAGGACAAGGCTATCAATTGCTACTAGTCACAATGACTATGTTCTCTCTAGTTATGCCCCTCTCTGTGTAGCTTCTCAATGTGAAGCTTGGAGGGTAACAACAAAGGAGGGACTTTCTGGTGGCAGCCCTTGACTAAGGAATACTCTCCCTAGGGTAGCTTGCCGGGCACCGGCATTGCTGCCTTTTCAGCACCAGGCTAAGGCTTTTCTATTCTCCCAGGTCTTTTAAGATCAGACTTTAAGTCCTGTGGCATATAGTGGCTTTAGCGCATGCATCTGATGGCTGTTTTAGTTCTGTGCTGTCTGTGGCATTTTATTGTGCTGGTTTTGTACTTTGCTTTTATGTCTCTTAATCTTACTGTGGGTTTTATTGTAGCGTGGTTTTATTGTTGTGTTTTCAATCTCTGCTTGCCACCTGGAGAATTTAGTTTATGAGTCATCTCATAAACACAACCCACAATCAAATAAATGCCTATTTACAACTCACCACCTTGCTGTAGTATTGTCAAAATGATATTCCCTCCACCTCCCCTTTCTTTGTGTTCCTTCTTATATATTTTTTAAGTTTGGAAGCCTGATAGCAGGTTCCCTCTCTCTCTCTCTCTCTCTCTCTCTCTCTCTCATTGGAAGAGACTGAAAAGCGGTATAAAATATAATAAAATAAATAGTATTTGGTCATTGTATTTGAAACATCCTGAGCACCCTAAAGCACTGTATAAATGTTAAGTACTATTCCACTGGAAATCTGGAATATAACTTATGTGATTTTAAATGGTAAACTCCCCTGTCATTCCCCCACCTCCCATCTCCAGTGTTACAGTCATTACTTCTTTTTATAGAAGATGCAGACACTAATTAGGCAGCCTCTCTCCCATCAGTTTTTCTGGTGGGCTGGGGGCTTCCAAAGAGTGAAGGCCTTGGCAAACGCAGCACAGGGCCCCACAATGCCAATCAGCAATAAGAAGCAACTAGCTTTGGGGGTGCAAGAGGCACTACTCTAATTTCCAGCCTTCAACAGATAAGACACTGAAACCCAAATAGATGAGATACTGTGCTAAGACTCTGGTAATTAACACCACCAAGGCCTGCCTGCCTTGCAGTATATGGGTAAATAGAACATATCAAATAGAATTACCTGCCAATCCCTGCTAATGCACTTGGAGCCTGGCCCAACCGACATGTTAACATTAATATACACAATCTTATTAAATGAAGGTCATAGCAGCTGTCAGAGAAGAGGAATGATAAACAACCAGTCTTAAGGAAGTGAAAAGAAGGGTGGCTAAAAACTGTGATGTGACACAACCGGGGGGGGGGGATCCACGACACACCAAACCCCATCTTCTTCCAGAATCCTATTTGCTAGGAATCCTTCGAAACAGGCCAGAATGGGAATCAAACATTCACTGTCAACACAGGAGAGAAAGTGGTATGCAAGCCAAAACTCCTACTACTCTGTTGTAGTACGTCGACAGAAAGTCATTCTAAGTGCAATTTCAATATGTATCATCAGTCCTGGAAACAAAGCCCTCTCATAATGTGGTCCACCCCCTCTTTGGAATGCCTGCCTTCACCAGGACTGGCCAATGAACTTGCACAGGTCACAAGTATCACTTGATATTATCCATCTCCATCCATTTATGTCTTATTTAAAAGTGTACACTTTGCCTGATTTTCACAACACATATGACAATACTCATTAAGAGCAAAAGGTTGACATTGAAAACCTAAGCCACAGTAACAGATTCCAAAACAACCATGCTTCTATAGATCAAGAACGGCGAAACAGTGACCTTCAGGTGCTGTTGGACTACTGACCACTGACCATGATGAGAGTTCTAATCCCAGCAATGCCTGGAGGGCCACGGTTTCCCCATCCCTGCTATAGATGGAGGAGAACAAGGAGAATCTGGAAGTTGGGGAAATGTCAATTGGGGTTAGGAACAGAATACAGGATAGCTCTATCCAACTCTGACCACTGAATCACATTCCTCTGATTCTCCATTGCGATCACCTCTGCATCCTCCCATCAGCGGCATATCACAGGAGACACTAATTCTGCTCATTACTGTTCATTGAGCACTCACTGGTTGGTGGAAAGAAGAGGTTTCACACCAGTTTGGGGTGTCTGAACAAAGAAAGTGACAGGAGAGCTCAGCTGCCAGTAGCATCATATGCCACAAGAACACTGCATATGCTGATAGCCTAGGCCAGCTATGCCTTAAAATATTCTAGTGCCCACCACCACCACGTACCCTTCACCATAGAAGATTTCCCATTCAGCACTGAGGATAAAGGAAAAGAAGAACCCCCCCCCTCCTGCTTACCCTTCACAAGCATACCTTAATGATTTTGGGGTCTGCACAGCGGCTATTGCCATTGCTGGCATGCATCCAGCTGCTCTCAGAGGCTGGGCAATGTTGGCGCAGGGAACATCGCTTTTCTGACACACACCAGCCACACTCGAAGCGTGGATCTGCCTTGAGGCACAGCCCACAACTCTCGCGCAGAGCTGAGCACTTGTATAGGTGAGCTGCAAGAAGAAAACACAAATCCGTGCATACATTCAAAAAGAAGTTGTGGGTGGGGTGGGGACAGAACTGCTACACAGATTCCCCCTCTGATGGGTAATTGTTGACAATGCCCACTAAAGGACCTCAGGGTCTACCACTTTCCATATGCTCTGTCCTATCAGGCCAGTTTTGACAGTATTCACTGCCTATATAGTTTTTAGCTTTCACTACTGAATATAGCCAGCAAGGGATTTGTTTATGATGCAAATGCCTATCCACTAGTGGTATCCTCCACATCCTGCTGGACTACAACTCTCATCATCCCCAACCTATGGCTATGGGGGTGGGAATTGCTGGGCTGGGAATTGCAGCCCATCAACATACGAAGGGCACAACATTGCCTTTCCCTGCACTAGGATCTCAGCTGAAAGCCACAATCAGGGTCACAAATTTCAAGTGGTTTGAACTGGCATAATTGTCATGGCTTCCCCAAATAACTCTTGAGGTTTGCAATTTTGTGAGAGTGTTGTGAATTTATTTGCGGTGTGCGTGTGTTAAATACTCTTTGCCCATTACAGAACTGTGCCTAACTATCATATCCTAAGTTCCCTGCAGTGGGAGCCAGGATCGTAAAGCAGCCTTCAAAGTGATTTCATTTTATATCTAGGAAGTGAACGTGCATTTAAGTTTCAAACGATTTATTGAATGGCTGGCCATGTTTATAAGGACAGCACACTACAGAGAAAATGTTTCAGAGCAAGTACACCGCGTTTGGAGGGTCAAGGCGCTTTGATGGGCAGGAGAGAAACCAGTAATCCCCAGACCACCACTTCTAACTTTGCTCTGTGTTAGAAAGCTTGTTTGCTCAGGCTAGCATAATATTTGATTTTACACCTGTAGGGATGCACTGGTGTCAATCTGGCCCTGAGGTGGATGGCTCAGAAGTGGAATGCAGAAGCAGTTCATTCCAAGGAACTCCTGCTGTATCTTGCTAAGGGTGCTCCACCCCACCTGACTTCATCAGCTTACCCTGGATGTTCTGGGGATTGTCAATGATGAAGTTCCCATTCCATACCACGGAAAGGTTCACCGGGAGGTCACTGATGCCATTCCCTTCATAGGAATACTGCCAGAGGAAACACAAGAAAAGAGAATCCATTAGGCACCCTCAGACAGAAAGAAACAGATATAAATCAGGAATAAGACCACAGACCACAGGGGAGCTTTGCATTCTTCTAAGTGTACCGATCTGGATCTGTGGTTGCCAGGGATGATGACATGTCCTAAGCAAGACACTCTGGTCAAATGCAAAGTCTCCAATATCCAGGGGCCTCCCTCTCTCCAAAAGCATCACTTATATTTCCACTTCCTAGCTGCTTCCTAGAATTTCTGAGGGAAAGGAATTGGAGTCTGGACTCCAATGCACCTCAAGAACCTCCACCCCACCCCCACCCCCGCAAATCTTCTTACTTGCACAGACAATATTGCGAGAGTTTGGATATGATTTCGTATAGCTCTTCTGCCTCTCCTATAGCTAGCAGAAACAGAATCACTGGTGGGAAATAAGCAAATCTATTTGAAGTCACGTCATGTGCACAATTTATTTGCATTATAGACTCCAGCTTCTCTTGGCACAGGAATTAGGTTACTTGGGTGAAGAATTTGTACTTCTACTTAAAAAAAAAGCACTGCCGGCATACACTCACTGTGGACTAAGTGGCTTTTAGAACCCCTCCAATAGTATACAGCCCTTGTACAATACTGTCACTATGGTGATATATAATAAAAACTAAACATGCTAATCATTTGATTCTGATTAACATTCAGTGTTCATGTTGAACCTGCTCCTCCGATGAAAGGAGGAGGATTTTCTGGTGAACTGTACAAACTGAGTGACAGTGATATCTCAAACTAAACAGCAGCTGGAGTCATCACTCTCTGCTCTCCAGAGCTGGCAATATTAGATTCTGTCTTTCCTAGGATATAGGAAAATAAAGCTCCCACACGGAAAACGAAAAAGCAAGAGCCTAAGGTGGACAATAGCTCTGTGAGGGCAGGGTTGTAGAGGCAGACAAATTTGGGATTATATCTTCATCAAGCAGCCCCATGAGCCCTTGTCCCTCCCACCCAGTGAAAAGATACACCCAATCTCTAGTCCAAGCCAAACTTCTGGCAGCCCCATCAATATTCCCTCCACAGTACCTGCGCACATGTGGAGGCTTAATCGATACAGAGACAGGAAGGCAGTCGGAACCTTCCCTGACAGCTAATGACCTCCTTCGGCGAGAGATTCTCCGCTTCTCTCCGGAGAAAATGACAGGCGTGTCAGGAGAGATTAAATGAAAGATTCATGGCTTGCTGGAGTTTGTTAGGGAGCTATAGACACTGGAGAATCAGCTCTCCCTGTGCCTTGCCTCCTCCCCCCCCACCTACCCTCAGCCCATAGCACTGAGTCTGCCTTGATGAGGACACAGAGAAGAGAAAGATGGTGGCAGTGCGTATGGTCCCCTCCCCTCCCCTCCCCGCATATCCATGCCCCCAAGCACCCTCTCTCCACATCCTCCTGCCACTCAAAGAAGGTAGGAGCTTCCACGCCTCAGCTTCCTTCAAAGCCTATTTCACTGATAAGTGCAAAGAAAAAGAAGGGACTCTGGTTTTGCATTTTTGATTGAACGCTTTACAGTGTAAAGCGTTCAGGTGAAAGTACAGAACTAGTGTAAGAAATCCACCAGAGAAAGGCCGAGCTCCTGAGAAAAGGCCAGGGTGTTTCTCATAGGACAACCAATCACAAAATAATCCCATTACAAACAGTAGGGCATAACTACTTTACAGATTATATGTTTACATCATGCTCCTTCAATTTCAAAGAGTGCAACATAGCCGATATTGTATATAATAAGACATTCACTTTATACAAGTATGGTCTAATCAGTAAAATTCAGCTGCCCTAAAGTGTTGAACATGACAGTCTATCCTGCACAATAATTTTGAAAGAGAAAATAAGCGTATCAGCCAAATTTCCCATTCAGGAACTAATTTATTTAATATGCTTTTATACCATCCTTCAATAAAAACTCCCAAGGCAGATGATGGTGATTTATATGTATTAGTCATTTCCCTAAGTTTTGACTAACAAAAACAATTCAAAACAACTATAAAAACAAAAGTAAGTCAACCTAGAATGCTCACAATAATATGCATAAAAGAGCACTTTACATTTTTAAAAGGTAATTATTATTATTTTTTAAATGTAACTTTATCATTTAAAAAAATGGACTGATGACACAACTGAGCAAAACTTCTGCTCACACAAGGGAGTACCTTCTTCAAAATGATGCTTTTGCACAAGCCATCAATGTTATTCCAAGATCTATGCAAAAGTCCACTGTTCATTTAATGTTCTAAACCAGTGGTCCTCAACCCCCGGGCCACGGACCGGTACCGGTCCGTGGATCAATTGGTACCGGGCCGCCCAAGGAACATTAAATACAATTAAATTAAAATTATTAAATCAAAACAATCTAAATAAAATATAAATAATCAACGCCCCCCCCTTGGCAGGCCACGAAACAATCAACGCCCCCCCCCCTCAGCGGGCCGCAGTAAAATTATCAAACATTGACTGGTCCGCGGCGATAAAAAGGTTGGGGAGCACTGTTCTAAACAAACTGAGCCCTTTCTTCCCCAACTCCTTGAATTGTGTGCATGTACACCCAGAGAGGTGGTTTTCAAAGCATCAAACAGCACTTCAGACAAGTTTGCTCTGGATCGTGGAAGGATTCAAATGTACTAGGATGTATCCAGCTAAGCTCTAGTAAGATTGATCCATAGAAATTTGTAGACCTAAGCTACTCATGTTTGTTCATTTTAAGGGTTAGATCTGAGTATGCCCAACGCTGGATACAACCCAGCATTACCTGTGTTTTATCTCCTGGAAACAGTTACTTCATGAGCACCATGACTGGCTATCTCCATGATATACTATGACTTAAAACAAAAAGTCCACTCCCAGGTCCAGCAATTTATTTTACATCATTGACTGTGAATGTCCAGGATTCCATGTTCAGTACATAGGTGAAATGACAACTGAAGAAAACCAGCCGTTAAACTGGGGAAGCACCTCTAGAAGAAAATTACGTGTTTGTGTATGTACACATATACATATAGGAGACTCTCCTGGAGTATGAAATATGGTTTATTTCAGGACTGACATGTCTGGGAAGAAAGCTTTGCTCAGGGGCACGGTTTTATAAGCAATTTTCACCAAATGCATGAGGACTCTTACTACCGCAAAACACTGCTAAAAATGTGCCCCCAAGGAAGGATTTGTTCCGAAACACATTGGGCCTGGAATGAATCTCATTTCAAACACCTGGAGTTCCTCCTCTCTTTTTTCCATCTTAAAAACAGTAATTGATGCACACAAATGCTTTAGGATTTAACATAGCCAATCTTTTTTTTGGTGGGGGGGGGGTTGCAACAACCAGTTGGGAAACACTTCCATTCAGATAGCCACACACCCTCGCTGATTTATCCGCTATTGCAATGACAATTCCACCCGACCCAAGAACACTGGAAACAAGAGGGAAAATTCTGGCCCAGTGGACTTGACACTTTAACGCCGCATGGCCTCGGCCTGGAGGATAACACCAGACATCACTCAGTTACAGCAAACACTGCACTTCTGAATATTTCATCTTCAGTGTTCTTTAGCTGCCATCTTGGCTGTGGCATGCTTTGATTCACAGCTGGGCAACTGAGGAAGGCAGGAGGCGAAATGTTCTGTTCTAAAAAAGTAATCTGTTAGTCACTGTTTATATTTACATCTGTACCTAGATAAACATTCCAGGCAACTTCACAAAAATCCAGAAAAATAATTGATACAAATGGGCTGGGTTAGCGCCAAAATAATCAGAAGTTCAGATAAATGGGGGTACGGCTACTGTAAGGTCACATCAATAAGGCCTTTACGCAGTACGGGAGTTAAATATGGATCACTAGAAGATAACTGACATTCAAATAATATGGATGAGGGAAGAGTTTCTGTGTACATTTCCCCCTCCCATTCCTTTGTAGCTGTGTCCCACTAAGATTGGCTGAAGAAACCCACTGCGGAAATAACCCAAGAAGTCAGGCAGATTTACATTAAGGAGAAGCACCCATCATTTGGTAAGTGGGAGGGGGCGGCAGAGAAGGATTTAGCTGTGACGAGCAGCGTGGCAGTGTAAGTGAAATTGGCATTTTCAATTTGTACTCTGACATGTCTCATTTGGGGCACTGGCATCTCAGGAAGGCATACAGCCTGCAGCTGTCCGAAACACTTATTTGCATTTCTCTGCCCTGGCTCCTTTTGGAAATGAGTTACTTCTGATTTGGGTGTGGAGTAGGGGGAGGGGGGGAAAGAGATTATTTAACCCTTCAGGTGCCTGCATTGATAATAGAAACTCACACGTAGGAGAGAGGTGCATTTCTGCTTCAGGAAATGCAGGCCTGCCTTCCTTAGTAAGAAAGATTTGTGGGAGATTGGCAACAACATGTTGCACAGGTTTTGACTGAGGTTTGACTGAGTCAAAATGAAACTTCACACTCTGAGCCAATAATTTATCAAGACAAAAATCTCCCACAACCACTGTGCACAATACTGATTCCCACATAAATGATCCCAAAGATTGTTAGGTAACTGATCCAGTTCACGCTTTAAAATTATATATCTGAAATGCTTATACCCCACTTTTCCTCATATAGTTCAAGGCAGCTTGCAAAAACAAAAGACTACATTAAAAGCCGCATAAATGAATAAAACAACTTTGTTCTATCTTTAACAATATTAATATTTTACCTGCTCTGCTGCTGCTTCGCGTTAATGTTTAATTGCTGTGATTGTTTTATTGTATTTTGATTCATCATCATCATCACTATTTGCCCTCTGAAATAAGCGGCACTACATTTTTCTTTCCCTGCCATCATTATCTGGCAGGAGAGTTGTGGGAGGGAGTTGAACCCACAACAATCTTCCAAATCCAGATCTCGCTCTCTCTCTTTTTTAAAGAAACAATTTATTAGATTTTTCAAATAAACACATTAAACAATAACAAAACATTCAACAACAAACACAACACGCACAAATTTTCTCTTTTTAACATCTATTCATCTATCTCTAATTCCCAATGCTCTGCCGAGCCAGATCTCTCTCTCTCATTGTTCTGCCAAAGACTGTGGAACATCAGAACCCAGATAGCACAATGTTGCTACAACTAGTTCAAGAGTCCCACTTATCTAGAACTCTGGAAACATTTCCTGATACGTACTGTAGTGCTCTACTTCTAACTGCCTTGTAAACAACACCATTAAAGCAAGCCATTGCAAGGGTAGAAAGAGGAAGCTCAGTTACATCCTGTAGAATGTACTGGAGAAGAAACCGAAGATAGCTTATGCACAGAAAACTAGAGCTAGGGTGGAATCCTGACCTCTCATTTTCTGTATGCAGTGTGGAAGGGGAGTCAGTAATATGAGCCTTTACCTGCTGCCTCGATATACCATAGGATCTACCATCTTGTCTGCTGTTTTGGAGAATTAAGCGCTAGTCATTGCAAAGAAGACAAGTGGCTTGCTTAAAACACACCCACCATGTTTGTGCACATTAAAGAACATGCTAAAAGAGATTATCTTGTCTCTTTCAATTCTTACATGGACAGAAAGAAGGACAGAGGGGCACATCTGGGGGGCGGGAAAGAACTAGGAATCTGTCTGCCTTCACAGTTGCCAGTCTCTCCATGACTCAACCGGAGGAAGAACAAGCCAGATTTTGGGTCTTGCCAACAACAGCCTGAACTATTCCTGGATTTCCTAACACTGTGTATAGGAAGGGAGCCCGGCATGCATCCCAAGAGCCAGAGGGGAAGCCAGGGAAGGTGGGTGTTTTGGAGGAGACAGAACAGAAAGCAGCCAAAAGCTCGAGCTTTGGCCAGGAGTCTAACACCACATGCTCGAGTTACAGAGACAAAGCCAAACACTTACTCGTGCTTCTACTTTGTTTTTATTTTCTATGCCATTTGATATTTTTAACCCTCCTAAAGGTACATACAGAAAATCTCACCCTTTATTCAAAGTATATGCAAAGTATATACCCCATAGTATTGTGGCCATAATTGTTAACACAGATAAGAATCCTCATGCTAATATGTATTGAAACTGAAAGGGAGGTCTGTGTGTGTGTGTGTGTGTGTGTGTGTGTGTGTGTGTGACTTGTTCCCTTTACTTAACAACCCATATTGTAAATGTTCTACAATATATAACAAGGGTCTGGTGCATTTATTTGTAAGTTACTCTCACCAAAATCAAAGCAGCTTATTTCCAAATACTGTAAACATACCGGGAACCATGAGGTAAGGCTGGCTCTAAAAATAGTAATAATGCTTGCTGATTTGTTGTCTTAGTAGTAGCATAATGCCAATGCTCTTATTTTCTCTCCATCTGATTGTTTACAGATATATTTAAAAAAATTGGTTCAGTTAATAGTTATGACAAAGTGCTACCTGGATTGGCCTTTCAGATTTCTGCTGTGCTACACTATACATAGACAAAATAACATTTCTGGAACAGGACATAACAGGAGTAGAAGCCATTGAGGTGCTCTCCAAATGTTCAACGACAATTCCCATTAGCCCCAACAAGTAAGGCCAACGGTTAGGGATGACGGGAATTGTAGTTCACCAACAATTGGAGGGTACCATGGTGGCTACCCAATTTTCTTGACTTTGGGGGACAGTCACCCAAATACATATACGACCATCCCCACAAACAAATCCTTTCATCATTACTAGTGGAAACGGCTGTCAATAAATCATCATTAACTAAAATGAGAATGACTATCTACACATCTGAGTGAAAATGACTAATGCTGGTTTTTCTCAAATTAATAGTACTACTGGTTACACTTCAGACCTGTCAAGCTTCCCCGCTTGGCGGTCCAACCCAAGTGTCAGCCTTCTGCCCTGTTTCTTCTTGAAGAATTTACTAAGCAGGATGATCAAAATCAGGATCTAAAGGGAATCAACTGAAGATATGAATAATCCAAACACTCATAAATTGCATCTGGTGGCAAGTGCCCTAAGCGGGCGGGGTGGGGGTAGAGAGGTATCGTATTCATAGATGAGTGCATCTTTGGAAAGCACCAAGAAGAAGAGCATTTAACCACCCTAGCCTGAGTTTGACGCTCTGTGCCATTCTCCTACAACAAAAGCTCCTGCACTTATCTTGCTGATTTGCCGGTCGTGATTGCTACAGATCCCTGACCTCAAGACTTGGCCGCACTCCCAATTATTTTCATTTAAGCTGTATTTATTTGTTGTTGACAGATACCCAGATGGATCCTGTGCATGCCTTGAAAGCTCAAACAGGATTTGTATTTACTTTCCGTAATACATATATTTAGATTACAACACTCTGCAATTACGCACCACAGAAATTTACACAGTAACTAATCAACACTCCCACCTGCCCTCTCGCAGCCTTCATTGGAGAATGTGAGAAGCAAATCTATTTTATAATCCTCATTTTACACACGAGGGAGTTGGAACAACAATAACAATACAGGCAAAGTGACCGATTCAAACACAGGCCTTTGTCACAACAAACACTGAGATGGGCCTGGATTTCTGCTCTGTGTGCTCACAACAGGCCATTTCCCCTCAACTGAAAGAATCAGCTGTAAAAGCAGGAGAAGCTACCTTCAGTGCAATTATTTTATATAAAATGGGTTTCCAAGAAGTGGCCTGAAGAAGGCTGGGTAATCATATAGTAGTGACTTCTCTTATTTTCATCTGCTAAAATGAATTTAACGGGGGGTGGGGAATATCTCAAATAACTTTCTTGGCATTGTTTTCCTCTTCATTAAACTGCTGAAATGGCCAAAAGTGTGCAATGGTCAGGCAAATTTGGGGCAGGACCAAATTTGGGGCACGTAAAGCATATATTTTATTAGCAGATTACGTGCAGGATCCCTGCTTGAGGCTTTGGAGAGCTGCTGCTAGTCAGAGTAGATCAAACTGGACTAAATGGATTAAACGGTCCTATATTAACTGGAGATGACAGAAACTAAACGTGGGTCCCTCTGTATAAAAGACAGCTGTTCTACCACTGAACTCTGGTCCCTCTGATCTTCATTCAAGATTTTCCAGTGGTTTACAAAATTTAAAAGCAACCTCCAGGAACCTGGAGACATATCAATACAATACAGTAAGATTAAAATTAATCAATAGCAGTCTTTGGACAACCTGGTTTAGCAAGTGAGGATATGCATGAGTTCCATGAACCTGCACGCACCCCCTCTGGACCCTGCATTGGTCATCCTTTCACCCATGTGAGGAAACAAGCAGCTAACGTTCATTTCCTGTTTCATGCAAGCTGGGAAACTACTGTCAATGGCTTCCAAACAAGCCATGGTTCACAAGCCAACTTTCAGCAATGGCTTCACAGCCTGGTCTGTTTGGAAACCTTTGTGTAGAAAAGCCTGTCTCCTGCCCCTCTATTTTCTCTGAGTGAAGCTAGCATGTGGTTCATATCAGTTATTCAGTTCTCTCGGATAAAGGTCAGGATGTCTGAAAGAAAGGTAGGAGATCCCAAGCAATGCTTTATACCTGAGATGGCCCGGCTTCCTCTGCTCCCGCCCTGGGAATGTCTAGCATTCTTCACACCCCAAGTGGTGTCAAAACTCTTCTTCCCTGTGAAACATGGCATTGGCTCACATTGGTCAGAAGGGGGGATTCAACACAGGATGAGAGAGTCCTTAAAAACTGAGCTGCCTTATGCAGCTGTCTCCCCACCCCACCCTTCATCAAGGTATTTTCATCAAGGTATTTTTGAAGTAATTTTGTCTTCCGTATCTCAACAGTAGAGCATAAAAGTATCTCCACAAGCAGCAATCTACACAGAGGCTATAGCATGCCTAAACCATGTAGTCATGCAGACTTCCCATGTGGCTATTACACAGTAAGAGGCTGACAAAACATTATGGCCCTGGGCAGCACTCTGCCAATTTCACTTCTAGCAGCAAAAGGGACTATATGTGGCATCAAAATTCAATGAACCCAAGGACTCGGGCACATCATAAATTTAACATCCCTACAAACTTCTTAGCCTATCCTGGCTGTCCTTAATTATGAGCAGGCCAAAGTGGATACTAGCTGCCTGCTTGCTTCCATCCTTTGACATAATTTTGTCTCAGTTCTTGACTGAGAATTCCATCACCTGTTGCAAGTCTACCACAAATGCTCCTTGTTTCCAAAGTCTACACCAAATATTCAAAACAACTGATCTGTCTTTAAAAATCAGAGGCACACACATATGCAGGTGGACAGAAACTTACACAGATGGGCACACAGCATGATAAGCAAGCAAACAGATGGATGCAGAAGGACACCCAGAGACATAGTATAGATATGGAAACAAAGGCAGAGGAAGGAAAGGAGGAAGCGCATCAGAATCCAGTGCAAAAGATCCATTACAGAGGAACGTAACAGGGGAAGTAAAAATAAGATGCTCACGGCATACACGTTTTCAGCATCTTCTTTCAGGCAGGCTAGGCCCTGTTTCTTCAAT
This sequence comes from Zootoca vivipara, assembly GCF_965207765.1. NCBI lineage: Eukaryota > Metazoa > Chordata > Lepidosauria > Squamata > Lacertidae > Zootoca > Zootoca vivipara. The sequence continues at coordinate 83,316,368 of NC_142584.1, read as the reverse complement.
GTGAAAGCTAAGATGCCCAAGATCTTTATACAGTCATACCTCAGTTAAGTATGCATCGGTTTGAGTACTTTCAGTTTAAGTACTCTGTGGACCCGTCTGGAACGGATTAATCCACTTTCCATTACTTTCAATGGGAAAGTTCTCTTCAGGTTAAGTACTCTTCAGGTTAAGTACAGACTTCCGGAACCAATTGTGTACTTAAACCTAGGTACCACTGTACTAGGCATCCCGCCCTCCAAAATGTCTGTAGTATGGAATAAACACCTCAAGTTCAAACAGTAAATTCCTTGAAAGATGCTACACTTTTAGTGTGTTGTCTCCACAAGGCTCCAAATCAGTCCATATTAAAAGTCAAATGAAGGGATTTGCCTATATCCCCCCAGGATACTTTATTTGGAGTTTTTCAGATTGTTTTCTGATGAGTTTTCTCTTTACCATGTTCCACCAAAGTATCAAAAACACTTGAAACAAAACACTCGGATGGTTTTGGAAACAGGCTAGAGAAAGTTTCGGTCCACCCCAAACATAAAAGAAATGAAATGTTTTACCCATTTCCGTCCTCATTCCCGATTCTCATACTCTTAAGTAATGCATGCTATTCCTGACTAACAACAATCCCTTCAATGTATTTTACTTATTCTAATAGAGGAACTCTAGCAATACTAGTTTAGGTTAAACACACCCAACTGCACCAAGGAGGGATGTGAAAAAGGTAAGAAATCTCAGCAATTCAATGGATAATTTTATCTACGCTTGCTTAGTGGACCTATTCTGAACTTTTATTTCATTCAGAGAAGTATAAAACTGTAAAAATGCTCTCCATCACAGTAAGAAACTTACGTATCTAATCTTTTTGTTTACTTTTTGTCAGTCCCATACCCAGAGTGTATGCAATGGCTAAAGAGAAAGGCTCTCAACAAGGAATACGACCTGTCCGCTAATCTCATAGATTCATAAGCAACCATGTTACAATGGGAACATCCACCTTGAACATATATACTCACACAATCAGCTTCCAACTTCATTTCCCTAGGCTGTTTTCTGCACGAATAGTACAGTTGCAACTGTGTCCTATTTTTCTATAGTTGATGACCTCAATGCCTTCCCAGCACTATAGGGAGGGCAGTAATGCGCATCATGTCTTGCCGAGGCTCAACTGCAATTCATCATTATTTTATCTGCTAGAATTTAATTGGATCCTATCAAACTCTCCTGATACTCCCTTTTCACTTTAAACACTGCTGCAGGAAAGATAAATGTCGGTGCTGCTTGGAGAGAGAGAGAGAGAGAGAGAGAGAGGCTCTCCCCTCCAACGACGTTTCTGGATTTGTAAGATCCTGTGCTATTTTCCTCTCTGTGCCTGGCTCACACACACACACACACACACACACACACACACACACACACACACACACCACTGTAGGTGTGCAGTACTCATAAAAGGGCTTTGTGTATATGATTTATGGGGCCCTGTAAATGTACTCAAGGCCCAGTAAAATACGTGTGTGTGTGTGTGTGTGTGTACACGTGCACAAACACACACCAGGGCTTGACATCTGCTTTGATTTTACATCTGCTCTTTCCCTGCCTAGCATTTATGTTTCTCCATCACCGCCTGTTACTCAGCCTCTTTCCCTTATAAATGTGCCTAATTCTAAAACTATACATCTCCCAAGTTCAGCATATTTAGAGCCTCGGGTTTTTACACAACCATAAAGAGATCCCTTAGACTCCGTTCCAAAATGAACAGAAGCAAAGTTTTTAATTGAATATTTATTGGATATTTAATTTATACTTGTATATTTAATATATATTATTTTATATTCATAGGCCTTTGGGATGTAAAATGCTTGGCTGCTGTGAAGAATCGAAGTTCTGGGGTGTGTTGTTGTTTTTAGCTACACAGTATATTTTAGTATGTTTTAAAATTACCTTTATTGTGTTTTAATGGTTGTAACCACCCTTGAGAACCTTGCTTGTTTATAGGTTAAAAGGTGTGGTTTGCATTTTTAAATGCATAAATAAAAAACGTATGTCATAATCTCTTGGGTGCCTTGCTTCTTATAGCTTGTGAAGCACTAAAAGGACTAGAGAGCCCAAGCACATCCCTCTAGCTCAGCATGCCACCAGTTCCCCCAGCAAAAGAAAATATCTTAGGCGTATTAAAAGTAGAAGACAGATCCTATGGGGCCTTTGAGAACCTCTGGGGAGGCCTTTCTGTGGGTTCCTCCACCTCTACAGACACATTTGGTGAGGTCACGAGAGGGGGCCTTCTCAGTGGCTACTCCCTGATAGTGACACCAGCCCAGCCTGGTTGTCTCTCCACTTCCCTTTCGCCAGACAGGCAAATATGTTTTTTGTTCAGGCAGGCCTTTGGCCACAAACTGGTCTTCTGAGAGTGGTTCTTTTGTCGTTCTGCTCTTTAATAGTTTTCAGTGTTGCTTTTAATAGGGCTGCTTTTAACAGGCATAGTCATTTAATTAAATTGTTTTAATACATGCTGTGAACTGCACTGGGTCCTGCACTGGGATAAAAGAGGGATTTAAAATAAAAATAAATAATTACATTTCTGGGAAACAGCAACTTTCCCTCCAAGGCTATACCCATGCTAGGAGAGATCAGTGTAAGTGGTTTTGTCCCATTCCTGTGATGAAGGGGGGGGGGGACCAGTAGCCTTGCTGTGAGGTGGAATGATAGCTGCAGAATGATAGTTTGGCCTTGCTGATGTCGTCTTGTCTCCCAAACCCCCACCCAACCTCTATTTGCCACAATAGCAGAATTCTTAACCTCTACATCAATGAAACAATCAATCAATCTAGTTTTAGAATGTCACAAAATGGAGCCAGGAGAGTAGCTATCATTTGTCATGGAGATGTCTGGGCACTGTTCAACAGATGTTTACAGTAGCAATGAAACTGCAGTTTAAGGGGTCTCGGTCACAATGGAAGCACTGGCTGACAAGGGGGCAGGGATCACACTCACACAGCAAGAAATATTGATACCAGAATGCTTGGGGAAGCACTGGAATTCCTCTAAGTTATATTTTCAGGGTTGGGGGCACAGTGTTACAAGAGACCTTCCTGAAGAATCAACCCAGAAGATGATGCTGGGGGGCCTCTGTCCCAGACAAACGGCCTTTGGCTTATGAGGTTCTATTCTGTCTGCCATGTTTTGTTTTGGGTTTTTCTTAACTACACAAAACTTCTGCAAGAGGTCACTTGGATGCTTGAGGTGAGGTGCCACCAATATGCAGGTGGCACACTGCTCTGCCTCTCACTTCCAACTGCTCGCCCCAGTAGGTTGTGAAACTCTTCAGCTGCTGCTCAAGAGGTGGCTTGGGGATGAATGAGAAGAAGCTTGAAGCTTAATCTAGACAAGATGGAGGTGCTGTGGCTGAGGAATCTGGTAGATCTGGGGGGAGGCTTACAACTAGCCTTGGACAGGATTGCACGTCCCCTGAAGGACGAAATTAACATCTTGGGGTCTTCATGGGGTTCTGTCTGTGGAAGGAACAGCTAGAGGTACTGCTAAGAAGAGGACCCTAGTGATCCACGCACTAGTGACATACAGGTTAAACTGAATACAGCTGGGGAGCTTTAACTTGGGCAGAACCCACATGTTGGCGAGGGTAGGGCAGTTGGAGTATGTAACACTGATTTTGTACTAGTTGAACTGGTTGCCAGACTACACTGTGCTGGCTTCGGAGATTTAAAGCCCTAGAATAGTCATCCTCGGCTTGGTACACGCCAGATGTTGAACTAGTCAGCATGGCCAGTGCCCAGGGATGGTGTCTGTTATAGTACAAAACATCTGGAGGGCATCAAGGTTGGAGAAAGATTTCTAAGACAGCTAATAGGCAGTAGAAAAAATGTTTTTTAAAAAAATAGACATCTAAGCTTGCTAGTTTCCCCCACTTATTGTGGCTGAGAACTCCATCCGAGACTTCCATAACTGTACAGTATAGTCTTGACTCAAAGGGCTGCAGCACACGCTACATTCGCAAGCATACACAAAGACGCGTCTGATAAAAATCTGTCCCGCTTTTGTTACCATAAAGTAGAAACATAGGGTACAAACGAAAAGCTGTTTTCTAAGTTTCATGTCACCTTGCAAAGTTAACCAACTTTGCAAAGTGTGAAGCAACACAATGAAACCAGATGGAAGGGGGGGCAAGAGAATAGAGACAATTTTGGAAAAGTGTGAACATGAAGCCTTTAAAACTGCCTGGCTAGTTGCCTTTAAATGTTAAGAACACTTGTGTCCCTTCTAGGTGTGAACAGATTCTTGAATTAGAAAGAGAGTTCTAGAATGGTAACTGAGTGTAAAAATGTAGTTCAGATATTGATGTCATTGAATTTCTAGTACCCAATAGCTAGAAAGAAAATAAAGATGAAAAAAGGACTTTGATATGGGGAACATTAATATGTTAAGCAACTGGAAAAAGTTACAAAAATATATTGGTATTGCATTCTGCATACACAGAGAGATTTTGATAATGTAGAAGCTTAATCTGGGTCCTTGTAAATTAAATAGATGCAAAAACAAAAACTGAATGTTGCAGGCAGTGCAGCTGCAGTGGTAGGATCCTCTGCTAAAAGTTGAGACACATGGGGTATAGTTCCAAATATTATTGAAATTCTTGCAATTTAAGTGATTAATAGCATTCTCAAGTCCCTTCCATTTCTGCAGATCTTAAGGTCAGTTCTCATACTCCACAAACTCTACAGGTGAGCAGAAACATTAGCATTAGGCAACCACCAGTCTTTTAGCAATGTGTGTTTTAGATTAAAACATGCATTTAATCTGATTGTATTTTGCCTTGGGAAAACTTTACATTCTGGGAGGCAGCATATAAATTCTTAAAATAAATAAACAAATAAAAACAATGGCTGCTGTTATTGCAGCAACTGCAGTCATAGGAGTACCTGTGGCTATTTCTGCACACAATCACGGGCAGTGTGAATTGTCCTCAGTGCCCTAACTTTTCTTGGATTCTTCCCCCCTTGATTTGGATTCTAATTCCAAGGCAGATACCAATTTGCATTGCAAAAGCTGAATTTTTTCTTTAAGACCTCTCTTTGGCTGCTTCCATTGTTAACAACATGGCACAGAATTGCTTTCTGTCTGTCCTCACAGCGAGCACCTCGAGACCAATTTTTCTATGGAGGCACCTCTATGCTGCTATCATATACATAATAAGAAGACTAAGGGTGACTCCCCTGTTTCTTATATAATGGTTCAATAGCTATAATGATGTGCTTTAAGCAAAATCTACAGTAAGCCATTGGATGGGAGTACGGAACTATTCTGGTAATGCTCCAAGGCACTGCTTTCTTTGGCATCTTTTGTCAATCGCATAGTTATGGCATTGACAGAATTCAAGTTACCTCCTGGCCTTCTAATCCTGATCCAATCTCCCGCTTATAGATGAGAATACACCCTCCCTTCATTCAGGTTTTGTGTTGCTATAGATACAGGATTCCTCTCCCACAGGCTGCATTTCAGATACAACCTTCAAGACCCATTAAGCCAGCGCTTCTGCTGCTGTTCAACCATAGCGTTTATTGTTAAACAGTGTCCTTCAGTACACAGCATCCCAAATCTCCTTAGAGAAAACTAAGCTCAATTGTGTGCTGAAGTGAAATGGGGGGGTTTAAAGAAGAGATTTGGAGAGGGAGACCCTGACCCTGAGTGCTCACGTCCTGGTAAATATAATGAGAAGGAGGAAACTCAGTACCAACAGGATTCAGCTTTGGAATCTTAATTTCAAAAGCATGATGGAAATGGGCTAATATAAGGAAGAGATGAAGAAAAACGAACAGGTTTACTTGTAATCTTATCTAGCTAAAAGCCAGGATCTTGAATAGTGCAGGGAGGGAATATGGGATTAGCTACAGGTTAGTGTATTTTCTTTCTTTCTTTCTTTCTTTCTTTCTTTCTTTCTTTCTTTCTTTCTTTCTCTCTCTCTCTTCAAAATATTTAAAAGTGTTCTTTAAAAAATTCGAATAAAAAAGGAAAGAATGTGGAAGCAGAGTAAAAGAGAGAAGAGAGAAAAAGGAGGCAACAGTACAAAGCTGCAAAGTGGGCAAGATAGAGTACAGTAAGTATGAGTGGAGAATAAATTCTCAAGTGATAAATTTCTATCCACTATATGTGCATAAAGCCCAATCCCTGTAAGGAATATATCACATTATCATTCTAATATTAGCAAGTTGAACAAAGTCAAGAAGATTGACGATTGTGGGGCAGCAGGACATGTTGAATTTTGCAACTTTCAAATACCCAAAATGAGGGGTGCTAAAAGGTTGCAATATGACTTGTGAATTCAATATACTGTAAAATGGTACCTTTTAATTGTGTACTTATTTTTCTCACCAAAGATACCCCAACAAATTTAATACTGCCACACCTAGGAGTCAAATAAAGCAGCCCCATGATGCAATGGTACAACTTCCCCCTTCCTCCGTAATGCTTGCATGTTTTTACTGTCTCCACTGTTTTAATCAGTTTGTTAAGATATACCGTTTTGTTACTGTAATTGTTTTTACCAGTTGTTAACTATCCCAATAGTATATTAACTAAAGGACAGCATGAATGCAGGTGTGTGCACATGCACTCAAAATAAAATAAATATTTGTGAGACAATTCAAAGATTCATGCTTGAGTTTCCAGTGGTGAAGTGCAGCTGATGTGAAACAAGATATACTAGCAGCTGTCTCCTACTCTCGAAATAGGCCAGAAATCCCCTTCCTTCCCATTTGCTTTCTCCTGAAGCAGATAAAAATGGCTCCTCTGAAGCATTTACACTGCCTGGGAGCAGATTCTCCCACCCCCTAATCAAGACCATTTCAAGTACTGCAAGCTAGATGCGATTAGGCTGCGTATATGTTTCAGTAACAGCACTCAGATGGCCAAGAAGGTATTTTGTGTAACTGGTCTCCTGCTGTGCAAATGGCTGCTCAGTTGACCTCTGAAGAATCCTCTCCAAGCTGGCGATTGGGAGTGGCAAAAGCTGTGTTGCAAAGAAGGATGATCAACCAGCCTCTACAGGCTCATTGTCATTGGGCAAGGGGCAATCTGCCCTTACAAGCAAAGGTGAGAGAGAGCTGTTCTCTCTCCCACATCCTCCATTTCATCCATCATGGATGTTTCCTTCATTCTGATTCCAGCAATTTAAGACAAGGCTATTAGCGAGTCCTGTGGTTTTTAAACTTTATTTTGCCTTAGCTTAAGCTTTCCCAAGACAGACTGTGTGAGTTTCCTCAGGCCTAGTTCATATGTTGCCTATACTGTATAAGTGCAGAAAGAAGAATCAAGAGTGACACATGATAATTTTGGGGATCTAAGAGTGCAATTCAACAGGTGCAAGGGTGGCACGGACGAGAGAAAAATATTTAGAGTCACTAGTACTTCTTCCCTGGCTTCTACTGATGTGTGAATACTCCTTCATTTCGGGGTATAACTTCCAAACCAAAGCTCTTAGCCAATTAAAGCAAAGCACTATTGGCTTCCATGACCAACTCAAGGTGCTGGTGCTGACTTCTAAAGCTGTAAACGGTTTGGGACCCAAATATCTGAAGCAGCATGTCTACCCAGCCTAACATCCTTATACATGAAGATCTTCGAACAAGACCCCCTTCTACAAGTAATCATTAGTTGGTCGAGTACACCGTGTAGGTTTCAAGGGACAGTGTTGATGCTCTCTGCAAGGAAGATCTACTGATGCTGATGCTACAGCATTTTCATTGTCAGGTTATTTTTATTTTTATTTACTCAGGCATTTAAAAATATATTGTACGGCACCCTGGAATTCACCAGGTCAACGGCAGGCTAGATTTAAATAAAAAATAAAAAAATTATCCTCCTTTCTGCAAAGTATAACTTCAGTGTTTGCTTTTTTTGTTGTTGTTATGTGTTTTCTTTCCCAGCCCAAATATTATTTGTTTATTCCCCCCCTGCTTCTAGTTTAGCATTCATTTCATCATTTGATTTTTTTTGTCCTTCTGTTTCCTACTGCTTTGCCTGAGCTTCCTGGATACATAATTATATTTTTTTAAAAGCCAGACAACATTTTGGATTCTACCATCTACTGAACCACTGTTTCAAATCGCACTGTTTCTCCATCAGAGGCAACATCAGATAATGTGGAACTAAATATGAACTAATATTTCTAAAAAATCTTCCTGCTAGAGTTCTCCTCTACCCCACCCAATACTTGCAAAAGGCTGTTGCCAGAGCATAAGAGGGAAATGGTGCTCTCCAAGATTTCTCAACCTTGGTTTGCGCCAAGAGAATCCTGGCATGAATGGGAGGGAGGAAAGGCCCTTTTCAAGCAAACATTAGCTCTTCCATAACTCTGCAATGTCATTCATGTTGCTTAAGGGCAGAAGTTTATGGAATGCTGCTCACACCAGGCTGCAAATGAGCTTTCACAGTGCAAGCGATAGAAAAGAAATGTTTAAAAGGATTAAACTGGAAGCTGGAAGAGGAGGGGCTGCTCTTATGCAAATGAGTGAAGGTTGGAAGACAGCCCAGCAGGTCAGCCAAGGAATGGCATGCCTCTGCAGATGAAAGGACCGTGAAGACTTTAGACCTGCTAGTCTTTAACGTTAAGAGTGTCGTGCAAATAATTCATCCATTAATGTAAGGCATGTGGAACTTCTTGAGGTTTATCAGGTAAGATCACTGATCTGGCTTGACTGCAATGAGAAACAAACTCCCCCTTCTCAACACAGTGGCTATGATAAAGTGGAAGAGGTTATCAGTGGGGAAGTATATCTGGCAGGAGCAGCTAGGTAGTGCCATGGAGCCAACCTCCTGACACCAGGATTGCAGTTTACGTGACGGTGCAGCACCAGAGTGGTGGCAAGGTCAGAGGCAACCAATGGAGCCAATACAGCATATTCACCAGAGCAACCACGCATCCAGCCCCAACCCCACTCTGTCCCAGTGAGGTGCAGAGACACCAGTCTGGGAAAGAAAACTTTGCAGCAATGCCTCATCCCATCTGCCATTTGGAGAGGCTATGGTTGCAAGGCAGAATTACATAGCCAGAGCTCTGTAAGTAGTAGACAGAAACATTTTAAAACAGATTCTGATTGTCAACCTACTTTAGATTGACTAGCTGAGGAAACAGGTCCAGTATTGTTACGGATAATCCAGGCTAGGGTTTGCACCAACTCGTGAGGGGATGGGTGGCATCAACTGAATTAAGCAAAACAGAATAAGCAGAGGAACAGAAATTGGGGGTGGGGTGGGGGGGAGAGAAATACAATCTGGGAAAGTGTTTGAGGATGTGGGAAGGTGTACAATGCCAGATATAAATCAGAATTGACTAAATTCTGTTTGCAAAGTTGGATCAGCCCAAGTGTGGGAGAGTAGAGAGAAGGATGGGAGTTCCTCTGGGACACAAGCAAAGCTGGCTCAGGCCTAGGCAGCTTCCTCTGGCTTTTATAAGCAAATTTCTTTGGAAATGCTCATAAAACATAGCAGAGTCCCCTTGGGTAGCTTTGGCAGAGCAGCGGAGGAAGGAGGGGATGTTGATCCTGCACAGAACAATTTCACACAGCTGAAGAGAAAGAGAAACAGGGAAAAAGGAAAGCGGATAAACACCACGGCAGAAAGAGGATCAGGACTGCTTCCAAGGCCACAGGAGCGCCATGAACACACACTTCGTACATTCCAATAAAGCAAGGAAGCAGCACAAAACAACAGGAATGACTGGGATATCATTTCACCAAAGGAGCTGTGTGATGGGAGGGGAAGACCCAGAATGGACGCCTTTTGTGCAGAGAGGGTAACATGTGATCTCCTCTCAGAGACATGCACAGTTGAGGCCAAACATGTATAAGAGGCAAACAGGGAATTGTTGCTGTGTTCCCCCAAAGCAGCCTTCTCAAAAGATAACTGTATTTCAAAGACTCACCGAAGTGTTCTGGCACTGGATGCTGGTGCTGTTAAAGCGCAGGGCAGTGACACGCTGGGATGTGCCAGGGATATGGAAGATGCACTCATAATTGCGCTGTCCGGACTGTGGCTGTGGCAGGTTTTTGGCAGTCAAAGTGATGGGCTTCACCACACCCACAGGGATATATATCTGGGTAGATGGAAGGATCTGTGGGCAGTCCTGCGAGAGAGGTGGAGGGAAAACAGTCAGCATTAAGATCTTCAAATTCAGATTGTCATGATTAACCACAGATCATCATCTCAAAAAACACACTGCACAAAGACTTTACCCCTCACATAAGAGTTCTGCAAGAATAAATTGAGCACTCATAAAATATGCTCCTCAACCAGGTGATAAGAATTGGCTAAAAGGTGACCTCCAATCAGATATAGTCTCAATATAAGCTTTTTGCTCCCCTCAATCCACCTTAGCTAATGTGTCTTCCAGTTGATTGCCCTTGGATTCTGATGTTCTAAAATCTCTGTCAATTAATCTCTTCAAGGCTCTATCTACATTGCCAAAGGGAACTCATGTCCAGTATACCTGGACGGCCTCGGTCCAGTATACCTGAAGGAGCGTCTCCACCCCCATCATTCTGCCCGGACACTGAGGTCCAGCGCCGAGGGTCTTCTGGCGGTTCAAAGAGGTCAAAGAGAACAACAATTACCAGACCTTTAGAAGGCATCTCAAGGCAGCCCTGTTTAGGGAAGCTTTTAATGTTTGATTTCTGTATTTTAATGTTTTGTTGGAAGCCGCCCAGAGTGGCTGGGGGAAACCGGCCAGATGGGCGGGGTATAAATATTATTATTATTATTATTATTATTATTATTATTATTATTATTTACTAGACTACTATCTGCCCAACTTCCTCAAGCCCTTTGATAGTTCCAAGCCATGGTAAGTGCTATGTTACAAGTGATCTGTCACCCAGTTTCTCCAGTCTATGTAAATATTATATCCAGACCTCAGAATAGATGTAAAGACTGTCAGTATTTCGGCCGTCCCGGGGGCCAGCTGTACTGGTCCCACAGGCCAAATATGCGATTGCTCTCACAAACGTGATGAACAACACACAAGTCAGTAAATAAGGCTTAACTGCTTTATTTACATATAAACAAACTGGGAGCTCTACATCATGGCTCCCTCTCTCTGGCATCACAGCCAGTAAAGAGAAAGAACAAAAGAGGACAACAGTCCCACGTAGTACAGCAAGATAAACATCCTGTCTGCGTCACTTCCACTCTGTGGGAATGAAAACACATACAGTCATATGATACACAATAACCCTACGACTGCAGACGGGGAATGAATCCTAACAAACTCCCCCGATTTATGCCCTGTGCTGCAGTTCACCTTTGGAACTACCTGCAAGTGGATTTGGCATTGGCCATACCATCTTGCACTTCTGATAAGTCATGGCGTCATAGCTCTTTGACTTTCAGGAAATTGCACAGTTGGCTTTGTTGGTACACATGGCCATTTGGATGTGGTCCAGCTTCCTTCTCCAAGGAAAAATGGTCTTTACCCATACAGCCTTTGGGCATGGTTCACTGTCTCTTGAGGACAAACTCTTTACCCTTCTCTGGACTCCGGGTTTTGAGACCTGTGGTGAGCTACTTCATACGCTATTATGGCTGTGTTCAGATGACCACAAGTAAACACTAGGTATTTCTGCAGAGGTTATTCACAAAAGCCTTTTGTACTTCTGCACTGTTATTTCAGAGTCTGCATTCAGAGTATACCCAAGCAGCTACATAATTCACATATAAAATAATAATAATACAGATCATAAAACAGTTTAACGCATAAAGTCCTGCCTTAAGTGAACCAATAAATTAGTGGAGATTGCAATATTGGTATACACCCGGTCATAATGTCATTGGGCAGGTGTGGACACACACCCCATCGACAGGACCACCCGAGCCTACAGTGACAATGTTGAGTGTGGGGTCTAAAGAAGGTTTCTGGGTAATTTTACTACTACTACTACTTTTATCCCCATTTTAAGTCCTCATGCCATTCAAGATAGAGAGGAAAGGGTGTTTTGTCAGATGAGATGGTAGCACTTCAGCAGTGAAATTCCCTTCCCCTTGTAGCGTGTTTGGGTATCATTGTTGCTTATTTTTCAGCTCCAGGTAAAAAAAGTATATGTAAGATTAAAGTCTATGTTATGATATGAGGGTTGTATAAAGCTGGAAATTTTTCAATAATTTTTTTTTAAAAAAAGAAGTATATGTTCGCTCAAGCCTTTGTTAGGGATTGAATCAATTTGCCAGCTGCAAAGGGGTTGCTTTCTGCATTGTTGCATGATGCTTTCATTTGATGCTTTCCCTGTTTTATGTGATTTTACTGTTTTGTGAAATTAATGGATATCCTTACTTTACTCTGTGACCTGCCCTGACATCAGCACTTGATGAAGGGGGTGGGATACAAACTGAAATAATAAATAAGTAAACAAGCCCAAGCTGCAGAGCACCAAGCTGGCAAATGAAGCCTTGCAAACCAAATGATAGCTCTGACTGGAGCTCTCTCAGCATGCCTGACCTAGAAAACTGGCCCTATCCTGGTGTAAAGAAATCACCTCCAGGACTTCAATGAAGCCAATAATCAATCATGATGGATTTCTCAGAGCAGCATCCAGCCCTGCTAACCGTACTCACTAGTATCTCCCATGCTCCTTTATCAGCAAGGTCCCCACTAATCACTGGCAACCAATCGCTGCATCAGCCCCATCTCTGGAGGCAAAGGGGCATGCAGGATGGAAAGGTTGCAGCTGTGCCTGACAGAGGCTGGGTTTATTTGCTGACCCAGCCAAGTGCTCAGCTAGCACCTGAGTCATGGCATAACCTTCGCAGTCTCCTTCAGTGAGTGGCTGTTCAGCACCCCGGCAAAGCAGACACATAAAACTCTGTACAGCATCCCTTGCTGCTCTCAGAGGACAACCCTGACCTCCCCAAAGCCAGTTTGCAGAGCACAGGGAGAGAATAAAAATAAACAAGACTAGGCAAGAAAACAGCCCTGCATCCCAGAAGGGTACCACTTTGGCAACAATAGCCTGATGCAATCCCCAGGCGAGTCAAACTGGGCCTGGGGGGGGGAGGCATCCCTGCTTTAAATAACAGGGAAAGGGTGGAGAATAACATGTTTTGAAGCAAACAGTGGTAGGATCAGAAACTTTGCTCAGGAGCCTGCAAACACATTCACCAGAGACTCCAACAGGGGGCGGACCAGCTCTGTCCCCCAGCCCAACTCACCAGCACCAATTCCAGTAAGCAAACTTGTACAGTATTAGAGGCAGGAACAGCAGCAATGGGTGTGTCTATTCCAGGAACAGTTTCCAACTACACAAAAGCAGGACACCTCAAAGCTCTTTATGGGAGCTCATTAAAACCTTGAACAATACTTGATTTGCTCGCTGGATTAAACCACAAAGTCAAACCAGTACAGGAGATACATACCCACACCCTGAGGTTTCAAGTTCTCTTGGGTTTTTGAGGTTCTAAAACATAAGGTGAGTTGCACTAACTCCCCCCCCCCCAAGATTCCATGATTTCACTGACATACAGGAAATAACACCCACATAGCTCTTTGTCCTCCTTGGGAATCAAATCCGCTAATTCTGGGGTGTCCTGGGCAAACAGATTAGGTGTGCATGCCTAAATACCATAGCCCAAAACAGAGTGCCTGAAACAGCACAGTGAAGCTTGGGCAAATGGAGTACATGAGCTAAAAGCCTCTCTCCCAAAACATGCACACATTTTGCTGACTGGCTTTTTGAGACAGACCCTGCTCAATCCTGCTACGTCACATGCTTGGCGTCTACAGGGAGCCATGTGTCATCCAGCAACAATTTTGCCTCGCTCAAAAACAGGAAGCACCTGGTGCTAAGGAGCCTTTCCTAAAGAGTCTCATGGCTCCACACTCGTGATGCTGCACAGCAAAAATGGCTCTGACACTGGCCAGGCCTTTCCCAGCTGTTCCCTCTTCCGGAGAAGCCAATTCCAAGGACTAATGAGAACACTCCCTTACCCATACTCCACACGTCTGTCATCTCCTTAGCCAGGTCTGCATATTTTCAGCATGTACATTCATGGATACTGCAAGCAACGGAATTTGGAACTAATTCTGAGCGCACAGGATGCCAGTCTCCAGTTCGAAAAGCAAGCTGTCAGGCCATATTATTTCAGAGATAAATAGCAAAGCCTCTACATCACATCTGCTGAGGTCTCTTCTCGGATGTCCCTCATTTTAAAGGACATCCCTGATTTAGCAAAATTGCACCTGCGTGAAACAGCTGAGAAGATGGGAGGGCTCTGCTCGGTGCACAAAACTAATGCACAACTTTTGGGAGTCTGCGGTTAACAGAGCTCTGAGTGAACAGGAGTTTGCAACAGAAGAACATTTTTAAAAAGTAAAAAGTGGGATGTCCTTTTAGGGGATCATGGAAAGGTATCCTTAGGAACCGGGAGTTCTCTACCCATGCTCAGCATCCCCTGTCTTTCCCTTATTGCTAAATAATGCCAAACAACTTATTACATTTCTTGTCCACAATCAAAAGCCTTGCCAAAATTTCTGTAAGCGAATGAGCTCAGTTAACTTGCATAATAGGCTTCTGAATACTAATATTTACTCAGAGTAGACCTAACAGACCTAAGTTAGTAATGGCTATTAATGGGCCTATTTTCAGTAAATGTTAGTTAAGCACAGCCCATGAAATCCATTATTCCAAAATTGTGATTTAGTGATAGGAACTTTCAGGCTGCAATCTTATGTAAATTTACAAGGGAGTCAGGCCCAGTGAACCAATAAGAAGCTTGCCTTAGATACATGCATAGAATTGTTCTCTCTACTGCTCACCTATGGGGGGAACCAGAGTAAAGGAGAGCTGAGCAGACTCAGTGGTGAAATTCTCCACCGTAAGCATCTGCCTTCAAAGCACATGCTCATTTATTTAACATCAAACACTCCCCCACCCTGCCTTCAACCGCATCAAATCATGCTTTTAATTAGGTGATTATTTTGCTATAATAGCCAATCACATCCCGTTGTTATGCAAAAGTCTTTAATTTTTTTTAAAAAAGAAATTTGGGGAATTCAGTACTGAACAGCAATTATTTTAAAAAATGAAGAATCTGTGGAATTAGGGAATGAAGAAGAATGTTCCTGGATGACTTCACATGAGCCTGTTTTAACTTTCCCACAGGCAGCAAGAAAAACCTTCCACATACTGCTGCTTGCTATCCGTTTTTGTTCCCAGCAGAAATTTGAGAGACAATGAATGAGAAACTATAAAAATGGCTTAAGAGTCTGTGTGGGTGCTGCACTAAAGGATTTTTCCATTACACCTCTCTGGCCAAAACCCACAAGACACAAACAAGCTTGCAATTTAGCCAGACCAAGGCTTCCCTAAAATAGCTCCAAGGATTAATCTAACATTCATATAAAAGAATAGTAGGATGCAAAGGGTAGGATGCATCTCTGGCCCTATCCCATCCCAAAACATAAGCAAGAGGCACTGAAAAGGGGAGTGTGTTGGCATCCTCACCACATTCAGAGGTCTCTCTTTAACCACTTCTCTTTGGAAGCCACATGAAAACAAGCTGAGTAAAAGCCAAGGCCTGTGTTCCACCCAGAGCAGTGGGCCAATAAGAACAGTCCAATGGTATTTTGTCTGTTCTGCTTCCCTCCTGAACCAAGAACCGCACAGGCAGTATCCAAAGAGGAAGGAAGCAGGTTCGGAGGAGGCTTCTCCAAACATCATGCAACTGGCTGAGGAGGAATAAAAATTTAACACAATGTGATGAAAAGCTTCAGCTGCTGATTGCTGCATATCACACCTCTGCTAAAGACAATGGAGGTGATCAGGCTGTTACTCCCACCCACCCCTGCTGATTGGGCAAGTTCAACTGAGCATGAGCAGGCAGAAGGTGTTCACAGCTTAAACCGCAGCTAAAAGGTAAAGGTAAAGGTACCCCTGACCATTAGGTCCAGCCGTGACCGACTCTGGGGTTGTGGCGCTCATCTCGCATTATTGGCGGAGGGAGCCGACGTATAGCTTCCAGGTCATGTGGCCAGCATGACAAAGCCACTTCTGGCGAACCAGAGCAGCACACGGAAACGCCGTTTACCTTCCCACTGTAGCAGTTCCTATTTATCTACTTGCATTTTGACATGCTTTCGAACTGCTAGGTTGGCAGGAGCTGGGACCGAGAAACGGGAGCTCACCCTGTCACAAAAACGCAGCTAGGTTGTGCTTTTTCTCAATTTGGATCAGAGCTGCTTAGGGGGAAACACATCAAAATGCAGTATTTCTCAAGAAAAAACAGGACAGACGCAGGATAGATGTGTGTGTGGACACTGCTTCCCCAACCAGCAGTGGGAGCACACTGGATGCAGAGTAAATGGGAATGTGCATACAGCCACAATCATGCACTGATCACTGCTTCAGCCACAAAAGGTTTAGAATTACATCTGCCAAGGTTGCTTGCTTGCTATTTCTTCCCTGTGTTGAGTCTTCTTGAAAGACCTGGGTCATACATGCTGCCCCAGCTTAGAAGAAAAAGAATTGAATCACTATACAGCATATGTTCTTACAAGCTATTTACACCTGCTTGTTCTTGCATGCCACTATACCATTCACCTCTCTATATATCCCAACACTTCCTCTTTTGTATGCCTGCACCCTGTGGATTTAGAGTTTACCAAGGCCAAGGCCCCTTTCCCCATTCCCTGGAGCAAGGATTTGGGCTTTTTCTTTTCTTTTTTAGGGGAAGGGTGCTCCCAACAGCTCTTACAAACTGTTTTAAAAATGTGACACTATGCCACACATCCTGCTAGCTGTGTCTCCCCTTCCTATTTCAGGTACTCTGCATCCGGCAGCCAATAAATATGAATATGAACTCTCATCAACATGGGCAGAGTAAAAGAAACATAAATGCTTAATGGCATTTTCTTTCTTTCTTTAAGGCTAAGGGCTTTCCAAAGCCTACTGCTCTCTTTCGTTTCACAGTCTTCTGGTCTCACAGTTTAGAGACATTGGAGTCTCCATACTGATGAGTGTCTGCTTATTCCTCAAGCTTACTCCTTCAGCTCTTGGGGGTGCAAGGGGATGCCCCGCTTGTCTTGCTCATTCATTTCCTCCCAGGTCAACAGGATCAGGCTCACCAGCAACAGCTTCTGCCTTTAATAACAGTTGGCAGAGTTTTACCCGTCGTAAATAAGATGAATCCCTCTTTCCACCCACGTAAGCAGCCCTTGCAAAAGAAATTGTGCTGCTGGTGGCTGGGTGCTGGATGAGTAACTGCCAATCTCCCATGGTTCCTTTTCCTGGAGGGCCCAAACTCCCAGAGATGATAAAGGGTGGGGTGGAGGGAAATTAATTGTTCGTTGCTGGAAGCTCGACCTCTTCGATGTGGAGCCTGACACTCATCAGCCTGGAGGGGCTGCAAGACAGGAGTCACAGTGGGAAATGACACAGGGAGAGAAGGAAGTGAAAAATACAGCTGAGGGCACCTCCGCTATGCCAGCACTCACAGCAAAAGATTAGAGTGGGATTCATCTAATGCAACACAGGAGCTGTCAAGCTGGCTGTAGCGCAGCACAGCACAAAATGCCTTGTCCAGAGTAATCCATGAAAGCAGAGGACCCAAAACAAACAAGTGCTAGGAGCTAATATGAGGCAGAGCCCAAAGGACATGACTGCTTCTTACTCAAAGCCAGAGGGGAATATGTGTTAGTCATGAGAATGCAGAATGGCTGGAAAGGTTTAAAATGAGATTAAAAAGTGCATAGCAGTTTAGGGCAGACTTAAGGGGGAGGTCTGAGGAGAAAGATAAAAGATGTAGCTGCTGATACACACACCTTTTTTTAAAATGACATAGAAGGACTCAAATCTCACTGACAGAACTGTGAGGTTCTGCTGCAGTGAGGGGAAATAGTTCTGCACATGTTCAGAGGTGCTCTTTTTATGACTGCTGGCACTCCAAGAAGGGTCTGTGGCTAAGTGTTGATGAGACAAGACACAAACTTCTCAGAGAAAGGAAAGATGAGTACCTATGAAAAGGTGGGAACTGGCATTTATAGACCCAAAATAACTTAAATATTTTAGCTTATCCTTAAAGGTGCACTGCTTAGCTTATAAAGAATAAGAGTTAAGGTTAAGAACTATCCCTGTTTCTCATATTTTAAGACATACCCATAAAATAAGCCATAGCAGGATTTTTAAGCATTCAAGGAATATAAGCCATACCCCGAAAATAAGACATAGTGATAGGCGCAGCAGCAATGCCGGCCGCGGCAGGAGGAGAAGAAAAACAATAAGACATCCCTTGAAAATAAGCCATAGTGTGTTTTTTTGAGGAAAAAATAAATATAAGACATGTCTTATAATATGAGAAACACTGTATAACAAAAAGTAGTTTTATTTTTAAATAGAAATATCAGGCACTGAAGAAGATTCTGTTGAAATGTATTTAGCCAAATGGCTATTAAGGAGCATTCATTTCTATAGGTACTAATGGGCATTTGGCCTTCATAAGAGTACTGTTTTAAGATTTCTTTAGGGGGTCATACCTCTTTTTCCCCATCTCCTTTAAATACCACAGGACAGCTGAGAAATGCTTACAAATGAGGGAAGGGCAGTTGTGCTAGCATAATGTATTCTGTAAGCCCAGAGAAAAGGGGAAAGGGGTACTTTTAGGAAGCCAGTGAAAAGTGCAATGTTACTAGAATGCATCCTTTCTCCATTTCATTCTGGTCAAGATGTTAGATCCACTGTGGAGAAACTGTGGCCTTCCATATGTGGTTTGATTACAAGTTGTCCCTGGCCATGTTGGCTGCGGTTGATGGGGGTTGGGAGTCCAGCCATATCTGGAGGGCCATGGCTTTCCCATCTCTGGGCTGAATTGTGAAGTTTTGCTTACTGGGAAGAGAAGAGGTGTTTCCTTTGCTTGAATTGCCAAGTGTGTCACCTAGCTGAAACCAGGCAATTAGCCCAAAAAAAGGCCTGTTGGGCATATCTTACACTGCATACAAGAGGATCAGAAAAGGAAATAGGGTGCATGAGAAATTTCCTTGTCACTTAGTGGGATCAACAAGATCCTTTAAAAAAAAACACTCACTTTATAAACTGTGGGTTATAAACCTGCAACCTGCAGGTTAAAACTGGTTCTCGGAAGCCTCTCACTGGTCCTGCTTCACACACACACACACACACACACACACCAAAAAATAATAATGTGTTTTTGTCGGGCTAGGATGTTTCTGAATTCTGGTTGTGCCTGTTGCTTGTATGGATAGAGAGGGGTGTGTAAGTGTGTGTAGGTACTAGCCTACTACACAAAGGTAACATCTGCATCAAATGTTCCACCTACTTTTGCCTCTAGCTCCACCCACCACCATTGGAATGTGGCCCTCAAAAGCTTGCCCAGAAGCAAATGTGGCCCTTGTGCTGAAAAGGGTTTCCCCACTCCTGGTTTATAATGGTTCCCTCCACCAGAGTGGAAGGCAATTGCTTCCAAATGGTGTCAACCTGCATTCTGACACGCACAATCTAGAAGGGCGTCCTTATTTCTCTGTTGCTGCAAAAAAGAAACAGAATGGCAGCAGCGAGATCTGCTGGCATCTTAAAGGGCAAGAGCCACAGTGTGGTGTGAGCTCTCTAGGGATTAGACACAGGAGTCCTTTGTGACCCACCAAGTCCTTTTGAAGAACACAAGTTCTTTTGCATTCTGCTGACAGGGCTGAATAGCAAAATGCCTCTTAAGATACTGCACCAGTTTATGGTCTGTCCAAAGTGCTTTCTGTGGAGGCAGAGGTGGATTTTATGGTCATCTGAGCCTGCCAAGGGCACACTCATTTTCACAACAGGAGTTAGATATGAATTTCAGTATTTTCCAAATACGGTTTGCGCCCGGATAGTTATCTGGCAACATAGCTACATGTTCTCAGTTTGCCCTTGGTTCATTGAGACCCAGGGGTGTTTTTTTCTCACCTCATCCCACCCCACAAAAGGCAGGAAACTGTTTGAAATAGTGCACGCTGCCTAACTTATGGTGGAAGGTGATAACAAGGCAGAAACCACAAAAATAGCCCTGTTGTTTATCAGGGACATCACATACTGGTCTTTGGAACCACCAAAAGAAGGTGTCTGAAAGGTCATCTAACTGCAGCTGCAGTTGTTGACATCAAGGCTCTGCAAATCCATCCTGCATCCTCTCTTTGTCCATAGTTCCCCCTTTGCACATCTTGGTTGGGGTCATATATTTAACGCATCCTAAACTCTAAGTGAAACAGTTCTGAGCATTCACAGGTAGCCATGAACTACTTTCTCTAGGCAGAGTGTTTCATATTTCAACATCTCTCATCAACCACCATTTTAGATTTAGCCTCCAATTTGAAAACAGATCTCACAATCAGAATAGTGTCACTATTTTAATGTAACATAACATCTAAATTAGCTACAAATGCCTGTCATGATCAAGTACCATGTTACCCTTTAATGAAACTACTATAACATGGCTCTTGCCTTGAACCAGGTTTGGCTAAGGCTTAACTCTCAGGTATGTTTTCAGTGCCATGATTCATCACTAGAACACATGGAGAACATAATTTCATACATGAAACTATGCTCTCCACTTGAAACTCATTGTATGAAATGTATGAATACATACATTTCACTCATTGTTCAGTTATTAACCCCAGTGCCCACATATCTAGAATCAGAGGGGAAATAGGCCTGCCTTCTAGGCAGACTTTATCTCTAGCAGCAATATGATTAAAAATTAAGCACTGATAAGTTGATCACAGCTCTCCACCTGATCACCTTTGACTTCAAATGCACCAAAGTTCTCTATATGCAGTCAACTGTATTTTAGAGAGCTTCCTACAATTTCATTTTATTTAAATGCTCACAGTAATTATTATTATTATTATTATGCTTCCCCAAAAAGGCAAAAGCCCCTGAGAAAATCAACAAGTAGAAGGATGAATAGAGCTGTTTTGGATAGGCAGTAGATTTTAACTGAAACATTCAGTAGGTGTTCACAGAATTACAAACTGGGGTTTAAGTCTGTCTCAGAATACCAAGTGTCACCCTGATCTTAAACAGCGGAGGCTGGCTGTGGTCAGCCAAGTGGTGACGGAAAGGAATTCTGTACAGGTTAGAAACAATTCTCTTTTTTTAAACTTCTCTTTCCAACTTTATTCTTTCCAAGAACTAAACACTGGAATTGAAAACAGAATCTGGAGCTACTCTATCTCTAATGGTAACTCATTCGTAGGGAGTTATTTTCTTTCAGAGTAACATGGGATGCCACACTGCATAGAGTTGACAGCCCCTGCCTTCACTACTCACCTAGCTCCTAGTAGCTAGACAGACAACTAGCCACTGTGGAATAACAAGAATTGCTGCTATACAAGGAATCTTCAAAATGTGTAATCCTCCAGAGGAAATGCAAGAAAAGCCAGTAACTGGTTGCTTTATTGGAAGGATGCTTACATTACACTATTTTGAAAAAAAACAAAACACCTCATTGCAACAAAAAGGCACACAATGAGATTGTTCTGTTGTCCTGAGTTCATTAGCCAGCGCACTGTATTATTTTAGCACTCCTTGCGCCTTTGCAATCTAAAAGCAAAACTCTGTCCTTGCCTCTAAGAATTGACACTCAGGATACAAATGCTCATTTCTGCAGGGCAGGTGATCTGTCACTTGGAATCAATGATTCTCCTTGACAATTCAAACTCCACATCACATTAACCAAATCCGAAATGAAATAAAGTATGCATTTTAGGAAATGGGCGGTTTCCTCAGCTCTTTATATTAAAGTCATCCTTAAGGACACTGGATGATTCACCATATATACTGTGGAAATCTCCATGTGTCTGACCTGCACGGTAGCTTAGAAGACAATTGAAAAATCTGTCACAATCACAACTTGAAAAATCTGTCACAATCACAACTTGGATTTGCTGGAGGAACACAGTCAATGCAGCAGAGAAAGAGTTAAAGATGTGCCTGAGGGCTGAAATGACAGACTAATAAAGACAAGACAGGAAGAGGAAGAGGAAGGAAGGACCCCAGTGAGTGCAACAGTGACCTATCTGAAACAGACATTCTGGCCCGCAGGCTTCTCTCTTAATGGCTTGCAGACTGACTCTGCAACCAGGGTAAATCAAAAAAGGGTGAAGCAGCAAAATCCTCTTGGTGCTGAAAGATTTCTCTCCACTGAAGATTCCAGAGCATCCCGCCACACAAAGGTCCCACAAGCCAGGCCCTTATCTTCTGAACAGCCTGGCTAACGTTTCCAGTCCAAGGGCCTCGCTGTCCCACTGCAAACCTTCTGGGGACCACTTGCCCAAGTCGGTGTAGCAGAAGTGTAAAGTGCACATGACTGAGGCCAGCTTGAAAATATTACATATGATTAGCTGAAATTAATTTTTAAAACATTAATTGAAATTAATTCATTGCCCTGGTATGGTTTGTTACTGCTTGGCTTTAATGGTCTGTAGCAATTATTATTCTCCCCCACAGCACCACCTTTAAACATTAATGAATTAATTGTCATTGCTCCCCCTGCCTGGGGCATAAGGAGAAGGGTGGAATGACAACCACTTCAGTACAATCGATAGTCTACAATGCCCTTTACAAAGCACCATATGCAGGGGCCCTGTTCTACTACCTCTGAACTGAAATTCTCCTCTTTCTCTGAACATCAGCCTTTGGGTTTGAAGCTTAAAAGCCTTTTCATGAGGTGACAACACCTCCCCCACTTAACTGTGTTGCAGCTCTCCCTCTTACTAGTGACCATTGTTCAAATTTCCTCCCCATCAGAAGCTTTTAAAATGGTACAGATCTTTTTGTATGTAGCATTGTTATGAAGAAAGTGATGGGGGGGGGGGGAGAAACGAGAGGATCCACAATACAGAGTTGCAAAGGCAGTCCTGGTAACTTACCTCAGACATGTTGACACGCCCTTCCAGAAAGGAACAGTCAGCGGCATTGTGGGTACAAATATGACGATATTTACACCAATGGCAAGGGAAGAATCCATTCACACAGGACAGGCAACTGCAAGAAAAATAGGGAAAATCAGCACAAATATTTCTGGAAGTATTCCATGCAACAATTCAATACTTCATTGCTGTTGCTGTTAGAGATACAGGATCCCCAAAGTTCCATGTACTGTACAATAAATATTGAGATTATTTCTTTATCCCCAAGTCCAGTGCAGTGTTTCATGAGTAAGAGGGAGGCAGGGACTGCTTAACAGTACAAGGGAACACTAGACCATTTGGATCCCTTCCAGTCGGAATTCAGGCCTCATCATGGGACTGAAACTGCCTTGGTTGCACTGGTTGATGATCTCCGGTGGGCTAGGGACAAAGGTGAGAGCTGTTTCCAAGTTCTGCTGGATCTCTCAGCAGCTTTTGACACCATCGACCATAACATCCTTCTGGACCGTCTAGAGGGGTTGGGAGCTGGGGGCACTGTTATACAGTGGTTCTGCTCCTTCCTCCTGGGCCGTGTTCAGAAAGTGGTGGGGGCGGGAAGAGTGTTCAGACCCCTGGGCTCTCACTTGTGGGGTGCCTCAGGGTTCTGTCCTCTCCCCCATGCTTTTTAACATATATATGCAGACGCTGGGAGAGATCATCAGGGGGTTTGGGCTGGGTGTCCATCAGTATGCTGATGATACCCAGCTCTACCTCTCTTTCAAATCAGAACCAGTGAAGGTGGTGAAGGTCCTGTGTGAGTGCCTGGAGGCGGTTGGAGGATGGATGGTGGCTAACAGATTGAGGTTGAATCCTGACAAGACAGAAGTACTGTTTGTGGGGGACAGGAGGCGGGCAGGTGTGGAGGACTCCCTGGTCCTGAATGGGGTAACTGTGCCCCTGAAGGACCAGGTACGCAGCCTGGGAGTCATTTTGGACTCACAGCTGTCCAGGGAGGTGCAGGTCAACTCTGTGTCCAGGGCAGCTGTCTATCAGCTCCATCTGGTATGCAAGCTGAGACCCTACCTGCCTGCAGACTGTCTCACCAGAGTGGTGCATGCTCTAGTTATCTCCCGCTTGGACTACTGCAATGCGCTCTACGTGGGGCTACCTTTGAAGGTGACCCGGAAACTACAACTAATCCAGAATGCGGCAGCTAGGCTGGTGACTGGGAGCGGCCGCCGAAACCACATAACACCGGTCTTGAAAGATCTACAGTGGCTCCCAGTACGTTTCCGAGCACAGTTCAAAGTGTTGGTGCTGACCTTTAAAGCCCTAAATGGCCTCGGTCCAGTATACCTGAAGGAGCGTCTCTACCCCCATTGTTCTGCCCGGACACCGAGGTCCAGTACCGAGGGCCTTCTGGCGGTTCCCTCGCTGTGAGAAGCCAAGTTGCAGGGAACCAGGCAGAGGGCCTTTTCAGTGGTGGCGCCTGCCCTGTGGAACGCCCTCCCATCAGATGTCAAAGAGAAAAACAGCTACCAGACTTTTAGAAGACATCTGAAGGCAGTCCTGTTTATGGAGGCTTTTAATGTTTAATAGATTATTTTATTTCATTTTTCTGTTGTAAGCCGCCCAGAGTGGCTGGGGAAACCCAGCCAGATGGGCGGGTATAAATAATAAATAATTATTATTATTATATAGACAAATATGAGAAATGAAAAGCTTGCATTGTCCAACACAGTTGGAGAGAAGGTTTTACAGAGCTGAAGAGTGGATTTGCAAGTATTTGGATACGGATATACCATACCATAAGCATTATGATGCCCAGAAGCACCCAACTGTTTTTGCTTTTTCCAGCAAAACATTCAGGATGAGCCACAATGTGGAGCCAGGAGGGTGCAGGGCAGACTAGAATCTTGTGGGACTAGAACTCCCAGCACCACCAACTGGAGTCAGGTACAAAGCATGTACAATTTGGACTAGAGAAGCCCAAGCCCAGAAATTTTTTCTGAGTACCATAAACAAACACACTGTCTTCCCACACACTAACTGTTACTATTGTTAAACAATGGGGAGTCAGAAACCTTCAAATCACCTGGAAATCTACCAGAAGATCCTGTACTACCTTCTGCTCACCCCTGCCTTAGAGTCGCAGTGAGGAACTGAGAGAAATGTCAAAGATTTGAATGTCTCCTACTGGGTCATCCATGTCATACCCTGCAGCACTGTCTCCTCAGCACCATGCTGGAGCAGCTGAGGTCACTATTGAATCAAAGATGAGAGCATCCCTAGGACTGCGGCACCGCCTCCTACGCCTGCATAAACAGAACGTTACAAACGTCACAGCTTAATGCTCTCATTCTTTAATCCCTGTGCCAACTGCCTTCTCCTCCTCCCACATTAGGCCCCATAATGCATTCCATGTGGTCAAATGTGCACCCCCTGTGACCTCTCCTCCTAACTTGGCAACGCGAGAATCCTTTCCTCGCCATCCATTTGCATGTGGGTTGAATCACAGACTTTGTGAGCTTTATTTTTGGATTCATGAAAGGCAATTTTAATGAACAGAAGGAAAAACAAAAGTCCTCCATTGCGGGAAGCAAAATCCTTGAGTCTTAAAGTCGAGTAATTCATAGGAAATTTATACAGCGAGCAAACGCTTGAGTCAGATTAACATTTTGGGACTGTAAATGTCTTTCATATGCTTATGCGGCCACATACTGCAACTCCCTTCTTTTACTTCCTTTCCTACCCACTTACACTGTTTGTGTGCGTACCATGTTCCTCCCTTCCCTCTGGTCACAAGTTTTGATCCATTATTTTCCTGGTGTTCTGATACATACAGTCTTCTCCTTCAATGTCTTGTTTATCTCCCATTTTCTCTAGTTTCTGACCTTGACCATCATTTCTTTAGTTCTTAAGGTCCTGTTCAGCAAATACTAAAAAGGGCCACGTTTTGAACTGGACAGTGTCTGAAGCACAAGGATCATTGGCTCCACTCCTTCCTATGTCAGCTGAGACACAAGGTAGCAGCAATCTAAGCCCCCTTTCTCCAACATGGAACAGCAAGACAACTTTTGGCAAAGTCTTCTCCTTAGGGGCTCCAGCTGATCACATTCGAGAAGTTGGATTCAGGAGCTCTTCCCTTTTCAGTTGTATAGAGACAAACAGAGGTTTCACTATTTTGCTATTAAGGCAAAAATAGTCTTCTTCCTGACTGTGGTGGAAGATGATTTTGCAGCTAAGCCCAAAACAACCTCGTCTCTCTGTCTCCCTCACACACAAAAACAAGAGAGACAGAGAGACTTTCCCTCCCTTATTGGGGCATTCTCCTTCCTCTTTCAATAAGCCTTCTAAGTGGAGATTGTTATCTGTATTTTGCTCTGTATTGGTTATGAAATAGTTTTTTATATATGCAATTGTTTTAACTGCTCTAATACATGCAATTTGTTTAATACAACCTTCCACTGCACTGTGAAATTGCTTCAAGATACTTAATAAGAAGCAATTCATAAATGAAATGAAATAACAGCAACAACAAATGTGATTACAATTGTGTGAAAAGGAGGTAGTTAAGGCCACACTAGCTGTCCCTGTCCCTTTGCTGCATCGTCATCACATAGTCTCACCGCTTTCCACAATAGTGGGGGAAGTTTATTACCTCACTGCTCATCCCTAACTCTAGACCATTCATGAACAAGTGACAGAGCACAGCTCACAATACCAACCCTTGGAAGGCTTCACTTCTTATACCCCCTCTATTGAGAGAGCTCTTCCTGTTTACTCCTACTCTTCCTGTTCCTTAACCAGTTACTGTCCATTAAGAGGACCCCTCATCTTATCCCATGACTGCTAAAGCTTAGCAAGGAGCCTTTGGTGAGGGACTTTATCACAAGCTTTTGGAAAGTCTAACTACGCACTGTTGACCGGATCACCTCTATCCGTATGCTTGCTGAAACTCTCCCAAATAACTCTTAAAGGTCAGTGTGGCAGGACTTACCCTTGAAGAAGTCATGCTGGATTTGTTTCAGTAAGACCCGTTCTTCTATATACAGTACTTGTTAATTCTATCGTTAACTGCTTTCCATCAGTTTTCATGGAACAGATGCTAAGCTAATTGGCCTGTAGCTTCCAGGATCCCTTTTGCGCTGCGGACACTGTCCCCAGTCGGTTCAACAACAATTGCAGGTCCTGGACCCCATTTAAAATTAAATCCAAGGTCACCAGCCTCCTTCTGATTGCTTCCGTGACCCACTGTTCTAGGGCACAGTCACTCAGGATAGCTAGACAGGTTTCCTCTTTGTTATAACAACAAAATAATAACTAGGAGACCACTTCTCCTGACTGCAACCCAGCCCACAGCTAATGTGCCCAGTCCACTTTATGTAATCTTGTGGTGGTGAAATCAATATGAGTTGAATTGCCAATTGTGCATGTAGCAAGCACAGCTCTGATCAAACATGCACACCACACTTGCTTGTGTCACCAACCTGGTTGTGTGAAGCCTAGAAAAGCAGGTATGTGATACTCTTTTAGCACCACTAAAAAGCAGCAGCACACTTTTCCCAGATCCACTTCTGGGACCTCAGTGACCCAATAACTTCTTGCTCTAGAGTTTCATGCTCTATTAACTACTCATGGCAACTTCTCATAGCCTAACACACATAAAGAATTAATAGGCTGCTTGCTGGAAATCATTTCCATGTTTCATTCACATCTTCACCTCCAAACAAAAAAGCCATTTTAGTGGCACACACAAATAAATTTATTGAGACACCCCTTATGCAATCCATGTATATGGACCGGATGTGGTTATTGCCAGAGAAAAAATTCAGAATAACTGGACTATTTGAGGATAGACCATAGCACAAAGGAAGAGCATGTACTTAAAATGCAGAAAGGGCCCTAAGATTTTAGGCGATGGGAATGATCTCTGGAGAGCTGGAGTACAATATGTTGGGCGAGATGGTGAACACGTCGGTCTTGGTACGAGGCCACTCCTTGCATTTCTATTATCAACTCAAGTTGCATCATTTTGAATAAAGACTGTCATTGCCTGGTTTAGCAGACAAGCCAAAAAGAGTACAGTAAATATGAAAAAAGAGTGAACTATCCAACTCTGGGGCAAGAGATGAACAGTAATTAGAAAAGGCTGGATCTGTGTCTCACATATACTTTATTTATTTTGGTTAATCCGTACCCTGCCTTTCCATTCAGAACTACCCAAGAACCTAGTGTTTTCTCCCAGTGTTAAACCCAATGCACTGCCCCTTGATTAAGCATCAAACCAGTAGGGAAGTCTGAAGCAGTCAGAAAACAAGTTTCATGCCACCCATGAGAACAGAAATCTATGGTGAGGATCAGGCAAGGATAACAGAGACAAAACTTTAAAGTTAAGTTTCAACTGGCAGTGTCCTGAACAATGAAAAATACCGTACCTGTGGGATACCTAGCATGATGCCAGTTACCTCTCATATCAAAGCTGCAGATCTTAATGCCAAGATTCTGTTGGTATCACTAGAATTCTCGCATTTTTTCCAGGGAAAGAGATGGCAACTTGTTCACCTCAAAATATGAATAACATAATTCTCACATATTCAACTCTGCATGCTACTGCCTCCCGTAAGGATTAGCATGCAACTTTAATACTATGTCTGGAGATCCCCACAACACCTGGGAACAATTCTCAGAATCATTCAATTTATCTGGGTGTAGAGGAAAAAAGATAATGCACATAATCATAAACTGCTTTGGTGGGCATGCTACTTTAAAAACACTATATAAACAGTATATATCCAGCCAAGTTTTACTCAGAGCAGACCCACTAAAATTAATGAAGCTAAGGTGGTCATGTCTATTAACATCAATGGGTAGGGATAGCATGGACTACAATCCATAATAAAGAAATAATTGTACCCATGTGGTTGGGCTTAATGCAACCGTAGTCCTCATGTGGTTGAGAAGTAATCATGTGAAAATGAAAATGCATCACCCAGCACCAAAATTATCTCAACCCTGTCATACCCTTTAGTCAACAAGACTGAATAGGTCTAGGTGAAAAATGGGAACTATCCTACCGATAAGAAGAAAGATGCAGTCAGCTCTTTCATATACAGAGGTAATTAGACTTCAGAGCTATATTCCCATCTTTGAAATGATGAAGAGAAGCTCTTTCTGTTGGGGCTCTCTAATTAAGCAGACAGTAGTCCTATGCAGGTACCACGGCTGCACCAATTAATATCTGTCATTTGTATTGAAAGTTTATCATTACATTTTTAAATAAATGTAAAAACAAACTTGGAGCACAGCATGCCTCTGCTCAAAGGAAAAACAACTTTGAGCTCAATTTATCGCCTCAAAGGGATCCAAGTGAGATCCCTTGAATTTACCAGCGCACAATAAGAAGGCAGGCTCTTCAGTTTTCTGTTATGAGACCAACATGTTTTAGCCAAGGCTTTACAGCCTTTTTGAGGGGTTTATCCCCTATATCCATATGTCATTGCTGTCTGTTTATGTTTCAGTGGCAGGTTGTTTTGCAGCATGATACCATCTGCTCCAAGACTCTCTCTTCCTTGGGCGAGCACAGTTTACTCTCATTACTTGCGGGCTAAACATCGTTCTTGATGGCGGAAACAGGAAATGCCCTTTCCCACAATACACTAAATGCTAGAGGAGAAAATGCAACCCCATTCAAACTTGGTTTGTGTCTGTCAAAATAGGCTGAAACCCACGCTTGCTTTAAACGACAATAAATACCTACGTGCAGGTACAATCCGCAGATCATTCAACACTGGTTCCCAAAAGGACATTCACTACTTATGTCTCTGACAGGCAAGCTAGGCCAGAATCTGAATGAACCTTATAGTTACAGTAACAAGGTGCAAATTAAGAAGCAGCAAAAACTGGAGAGGGTACCACACTGGCTAATCTCATCCCTTGATGCTGCTGCCTGGTAAAGCAACACGCACACTGAAATAGATATGTTCAAAGAATGTGGGAAGGAGTTCTCCACACATACCAATGCATGTGCTGGGTGCTCCTCCACGCATGGAGGGACCCTAATGTGGCCAGGGTACCGTCTCATACAGGTAACTCTTTAAATGTACCCAGAACACATGGGCATTGGGGAAGCATGGCTGTATAACCCCCTTCGTGTCTTTTCAATGCATGGCAGGGCCTTATAAGCCACCCGTTATGAACTCAGGGGCAGAGCAATCCAGATGGAGGACTTGTGCCAGCACATCTTCTGCTGAGCTGGGATGAAGGACTTCAGTCAGCACAGCCTCAGCTGAGCCGAGACTCAGGCAGACATTTGTCCATTATAAACAAGGATCAGGCCAATGGCATCCTATTCTCACAGCGGCCACCCAAGATGCCTGTGGGAAACTCTCAAGCAAGAACACTCCCCACCTCCGCCCCACAGCCTTCTGGAACTAGTACGCCCCCAACCATAGAAACAGAGTATAGTCATCATGGCCAGAAGCTGTTTACTCTGTTAAAAGTAGCCAGTAACCCAGTTGATCCTGACAAATCTTGGGTTTGGATTGCTCCTTAAGAATCCCAAGCTAAACAAAGGGTTCATGAGGTTTTACTGGCCAGACAAATCTAAACTGAAGCAGGGTTTTGCACCTCAGTCACAAAATGGTACTCGAGGTCATGATTAAATTGTTTGTTTGGATTGTGAGCTGTATAGACAAGCGGTTTTAATTTCTACTTTTAATTGACTATTATATATCAGATGCTCTATAAACAACAACAATGACAGCGCCACCTTTAGAGCTTTGGGGCCTATATTTTGAATCAATTAGGGCCACTTTTGTTTCTTTCCATTCGGCCGTCATTAAACAGGTTTCACAGCATTGGAAATTGCCCTCCACGGATCCGGAATGTTACAAATTGATGATGATTCTTCCTCCTCACACCAACCCAAGGATGGGTTAATGTAATTTGGCACTGTTCCAAACATGAGTGGTTTCTCTGGAGCAGCGCTGTAGAAAGAGTCCAAACTCCCAAAGCTTCATGGGATTTTTTTTGGAAAGCGGAGGATATGATGCCATCTAGTGGGAATGAGTGTTAACAAATAAAGGGAAAGATGCATCATTTACAAAATTATGATGTTGCAAACATAGCATCAATAAGCTTCCATGGGCATTCCATACTGAGCATTATGGGAGAAACAGATAAAAAGAAGTAGCAGTTATAATGTTCAAATTATGTATCTTTCATGAAAAAGAACTTAAACTAGCAGGATCTCCTCTCAAAATACCATTCCTATTCATTACGGGTTCAAGATCTTCAGAAGCTACTATTCCTACAACTGTGAGGAGAAGGCCACTTAAGAAAGAAGCATTAGACTGGTAACTTCTGTAAGTGCTGTGATATGTTTGCTCCTTAAAAGTCCTGCAGTGGACTCTGCCTCTGTGGAGCTGGGTGTTTGTTTGTTTTTTGCAGAAGGAATTGCTGCACACTGGTAGTTACAACGTGCTCTGGTTTGCAAAAGCATTTTTGACCCACTAACCTCAATTACATAGTTGGGACATGGACACAGAGTATCCTGTCATACTGCAACTGCTTTGTTCTGTCTACAGTCATACCTCGGTTTAAGTACGCCTCTGTTTGAGTATTTTCAGTTAAAGTACTCCGCGGACCTGTCTGGAACGGATTAATCCACTTTCCATTACTTTCAATAGGAAAGTTCGCTTCAGGTTAAGTACGCTTCAGTTTAAGTACTCCACGGAGCGTCTGGAACGGATTAATCCACTTTCCATTACTTTCAATGGGAAAGTTCGCTTCAGGTTAAGTACGCTTCAGGTTAAGTACAGACTTCCGGAACCAATTGTATTTGTAAACCGAGGTACCACTGTACTTTACTTCCCAGCACAGTTTTGGCTTCCTCTGTCATCTAGGTGATTCCTGAATTGCTCTAGAGTCCCTCACAAAATCATCATTCTATCTGTTTTATGGCTCTAAACTATATGTGGAGTCTAGAAAATTGCTTCTTGAGCACCTGATCCTATACATGTTTCTTTCTTCACATTCTCCTGTCCTCCCTTTTGCTGCTCATTAATTAGCATCTCGTTTCAGTGCCTGTAGAGAATGGCCCCCATCAATTATCATTTGTCTACCAAATGCAAAGAGCACATCTCCATGGTATCATTCAGGTTCCAAGTATCGCATTGCAACTGAGAACACAAGAAGAGAGTCTAACCTTTTTCTCTAAGGTTTACTTGCATAAAAAGTAAGGGAAATGGCTGTGGAGACTGTAGCCATCTGACAATTGCTCCATTCAACAATATGGGTGAGCATGTAGACTGACTCAATGGGAATTATAGGGGTTGCTTGCACTGAAACCAAGTTTGTCAACAGATGAAAGCATTTAAGCACCTGCTGTTTCTAAGCATCTTCATTGATAAATTTTAATAAAATCCCAGGTTTTTGCACAAACTTCTTGTAGAAAGTGCAAAACAATCAACAGTTGTGCAAACAAAAGCCACCACCCAGTGTTGAAAGCAGTTCTCCCCCCCCCCAGAAAAGCAGGTGCTGGTACACACTATGAAGTTGTTACAGTAAGTACCACAATGAAAAAGATGTGCCGGTAATGTATACCCTTGAGTACCCCCATAAAAAAACCGCACTGGTTGAAAGAAAAGGCCACCTTCAGTACTGATTTTTGATCCGTGTTATAATGGAACTAACCAAGACCAAAACAGCCTCAGAAAATACACAAGTGTGCCCTTAATTCACAGCCTCTAACTAAAGCTTGCAGTCCCAGTTGAAACAGTGCATTTAGAGCGTCATCTTAAACATGTCAACTCAGTGACTTCAATGGGACTTACTGCCTAGTGTGGCTATGTAGGATTGCAGCTCCAACTGCCTAAAGAAGCATATGGCTTTGAAGCAGGAAATCTTTTAAGCTAAGGCTACAGTGAACATTTAGATTATCCAACCAATGGCAAGTGATACTGTGAAGTTAGCAGCATCCCACAACTTAACCACTGACCATTTTGCAAGCACAACTCCGTGGCCACTCAGTGAAAGAATTCTGAAGTCAATGGAAATAGCCCATCTAGGGCAGGATGCTCTGTACATAGTCCTATGGTAGCTTCCAGCTTCCCTGCTTCTGTAGCCTGTGGAGTTGCCACTACTGCCACCACCCCCTCCCCCTCCCCCTCCCCATGTGCCTCTCTTACATTTATATTCCTATGGCCTGGAGAAGAATCCTTATCTTCAGCTTTAGAAGCTGAGAGCACTTCAGTGCTCTGGTGGGGAGTATGAACAAAACAGGAATCCACAGGGGCGAGATAAGGCAGGAGAAGTCTAAGCAAGAAAACAAGCAGAGGGAAGGATGTAAAATGGGAGAGGGAGGGAATGCGGAAAGCCTTGAAAGCTGACTTGGAAGAAAGAATGAGGACACAAGAGGAAGGTAAGAACACTGGGGGAATAATAAGAGTATTTTACATAAGCAATATAAGCAATTTTCGGTTCTGTCGTATTGGGTGCTACAAAGATGCTGTGAAGGGGCGAGGGAGCAGTGTGTTGCCTGAAGCAACACATCTCTATACAAGCCAAGCCAGAGAAGGAAAAAATTCAGAGAGGAAAGGGGCAAGTACTTTTACAAGCATATGTTAAACATGACAACTGTACTGGAAAGGAAAATTACATACATGATGCATACTGATGGAAATAGCATCTGCATACATGGCTCTGCTGTAGAGGGTTTTAAGGATCTCCAGCACTTCTTCTAAGACTATTTTCCCATAGCGTTTCATTATACCTTACATGTGGCACTGTAGGACCATTTTGGATACTGCCTTGGGATATTTTTAGGTACTTATGAAACAATAAGTATCATTGTATTTTCTTCTATTAATTTCCATAGATTGAGGATGAAAGGTCTGATGAAGCCTTAATTAGTGCCAGGAACTAGCAGCAGGAACTAGTAGCATAATTAGCATCCATTTCATTCCCCCCTGCCCCCCCCAGGATGTCCAAGATTCTGTCCCAGTTGATGTGAGAATATAGATAGTTCTACGGTATATAGTTTAGAGAGAGATAATAGATAGTTCTACAGTTTAGAGAGATTTGTCAATCTCTCTAAAAAGCAGGGCAAAATTATGCTGAATATGCTACAGAGTATGGTCCCAGCCAATCTGGAACACCATGTCTGTACTGTATAATTAATTGAGAATATCACCCCTGAGTATGTCTTGTGACACATCTTTTATTTTATTTTAATTATTATTATATTTGTATTATTATTATTTGTATGCTGCCCTTCACCTAAAGATCACAATATGGTTTTACTTCACAACATAAAAACACAAAAATACATAGCATACTAACGAACAGAAACAATACCCCCACGGAGATTTATTATTCTTATACGGTCACTACGCACAATCTATAAAAAAAAGGGGAGCAGATGTTGCATCCTTCAGATATTGAACTATAGTTCCCATCATCCCTCGCTATTGACAATGCTGATGGGAGCTGAAGTCCAACAGCACTGCAGGTATTGGAGCAGATTGACCTCAGGGCCATTCCAACTCCACAATTCAATGTTTCTATGATTTTGGAGGGCACCGTGTTGCTTGCCCCTGCTATAGAGTAACATAACCAAAGCAGTAACAGATCAAAGCACAAGCTCCTGTCCCTCTTTTCTTGCCCAATCCTTTACTCCCTCCTCCAAATCCAACACTGAGCACTGCTCAGGGCTGAGCACTGCTATGCCAGGTATGCTGGGAAATATTGTGGGGTTTTTTCTGAAGTACTAATGTAGTTTTTCTAGAGTGACTTGGCCAATAGGAGCAGCCATCTCCCCCCTGCCGCATGCAAGAACATTCAGGGGAATACAACACTACATTGTGACATGGGGTCATTCCCATGAGACATTTGTCCCAAATTTCAAAGGGAGTGCCACTAGAGTAGTCAATACTTTCCTTGAAACACTGACAAAGCCTACTTACTTGTTCAAAAAAAGAAAAAGAAAAGGCTTGAACCTCTGGTGTTTAGAGGTAAGCCCTCCCCACCACTGAACCTTTTTGGATTTCGCACACACATCCTACACATTTTGGGGAGGGGGGTTGATATTAACTCAATTAAAAATGGAATCTAAATTCTATCCTGCTTAAACATTTACTAGTGACGCATTTCAGACTAGAAGATATTCTTTGTGTTGCTTGTGACCTTTGCCCAGATAGCCATGAAAAATCAGCATAAAAATCTTATATAAGACGTAAGTATGTAAATCATATGTATGGCGCTAAGACACCAGTTCATATTAATTTTATGCTCTGATTTAAAAAACCAGTATCAGCATTATCTCATCCAGGCAGAGAGGGTTTTTGCTTGTTTGTTTGTGTATTGGTAGTGGGAGACTTCAGCAATTGTTATCACAGGACTTGTTTTAAATCATCTTGCTTAGTTTTAAGTTTGTGGATTTGTCAGCTGAGCTGCAGCACTACAAAATCCACTACAAAATCCAAGGGAAAGGAAATGAATATAGGCAAGGAGCATTTCTACTACTCTTAAAAAGTAGTGGAAAACCTAATACAGTCGTACCTCTGCTTAAGTATCCCTCCACTTACGTAAACTCCGGGATACGTAAGCGGCAAGCCTGGAAGCATATTTACAGGTTTTTGCCACGCGCACATGCGCTGAAGTGCTCTACTGCCCCATGCGTGTACGCAGAAGCGATCCCACTGGTTGCAAAAACCTCGGGATCCGACCGGAGTTCCAGAATGGATCCCGTCCGCAACCAGAGGTACCACTGTAGTAACCAAGACATCTTGGGGCAGGGATAGCAAGTTATGTGAACGGTAAGAAGTCATTGTTCACTTGCCAGAAAACCTTGCAAAGCATACCATGTCTGACTCCATTTCAAAAGCTTTTTCTTATAAAAAATAAATAAATACAACAATGTAAAAAACTGGAAAAATTGGGGGGGGGAACCCAGGTTGTTGGGTTTTTCCCGGAAAAATGGGGGTGTGTGGAATATTCAAACTATATCAAACTGTTTTTGTTTTGTGTTTTCACACAAAAAAAATTGAGGAAAATATGGGGGATGGGGACAGGGAAAAACCTGCCCCCCCCATTTTTCTGGTTTTTTTCTCAGGCCTTCCCATCTCTAGACTAGCCCCTTCACCAACTCCTGTTGTTGCCACACAGTCACCATCACCTGTGATGTATGAATCTGACATTTTTAATAAAAACTTAGTAAGAAAAATCTATTTCATTCAAATGCAGCATCTTCATCCCCACTTCCCCATCCCTAAATTTAGAAACAGTAACCTACTCTTTCCCTGATGTGGTTGCTGGAAATATGTATATCCCTATATCCCAACCCACCCCTAGTTGCTATTCTTCTGCTTTCTTGCTTGTTGGATACCACACAAATATTTATTTCTGTTCCAATACAGGCATGACCAAATGGGCAGCCTACAGGTCGCACCCATCTCTGCACCTCCCAGAGCCAGATGAAAAGTGGCACACAAGGAACTTCACGGGCTGCTTTCTGCTTGGAAGCACCACTCCCTGAGCAACTTCTCTTGGAAAGTTGTTGTTTCCAATTCTAGCAGTGCCCTTCCTAATGGAAAACGAAAGGCAACCCCTATGGGACTCCGGTGTATCCTCTTTCATTTTGCACCGTGCTCAGGTTGCACCTAAGCCCCTCACCATGTGTATCATAGTTTTGGCTTGGATGGGGGACATTCTGAGCCTCCTTCCCACTGGACACAACAACATAATTGTGATGGGCTTCCACATAGGGCTGGTCTGTCCTGCACCTTCTTTTTCATGCAGCTAGCATGAGAAGAGAACAGTTTACCCCCAAAAGGCAGTTGAGGCACACAAGGGAACCCTATAAGGGACAGTGTATACATGTGGTTTTTAAAAATACCACCAGCAGTATTTAAATAGAACATTTCCAATGTCTCTGCATTTTTCTAGATATGTGTCAAAAGCACACATTTGAAGTGCCTAAAGGAAACAAAATATGACTCAACTCCTCCAAAGTATCTGCACATGAAGTGCCAGAGACTGGTCACTCTTTAAAGGTAAAGGTAAAGGGACCCCTGACCATTAGGTCCAGTCGTGACCGACTCTGGGGTTGCGGCGCTCATCTTGCGTTATTGGCCGAGGGAGCTGGCATACAGCTTCCAGGTCATGTGGCCAGCATGACAAAGCTGCTTCTGGAGAACCAGAGCAGCACACGGAAACGCCATTTATCTTCCCGCTGTAGTGGTACCTATTTATCTACTTGCACTTTGATGTGCTTTTGAACTGCTAGGTTGGCAGGAGCTGGGACTGAACTGCCAACCTTCTGATCGGCAAGCCCTAGGCTCTGTGGTTTAATCCACAGCACCACCCTCGTCCCTTAGAGACCCGATATTAGGCTCTGGCAGTTCCTCTGTTTCTATAAGCTCAAATTAGATACAGCCCTGTATTCATAAATGATTAATTCTTCCTCCTGTGAATCTAGTTATTTGAGCTCTGAGGATTTCTCTTTTCAGATGCACCTCTCCCAGGACATAGTGTATTTATAGTCTCTTGTTTCTTTTCTTCCTGGGACCCCAGCCTCCTTCGCAAAACATCTTTCTCATCTGCCTTCCTAGCTGGAGAGCACAGCTAGTCTTTAGCAAGGTTGATAAAAGACACGGAGCTTAAAGTTCCTTTATCTACAAAGAGGACTCTGTTTCCTGGAGGACACTCTGAAGATGAAGCTTAAGCCTTTAACAAAGAGAATCACTACACCTGTGCATTCAGATTCTGGACAAGATGTGATTGAACCAGAGCATCAGAACCCAACTGGATCCTCTTTAAGCTGCCTTCAGTAACCACAAAGTTATCTCCATTGGAAGCACTTACAGAAGGACAAAACCATCACGATTTATTTCCCTGAAGATCAGGCTATATTCCCACCCACAAAACAAAATAGTTTCGTGAAGACAAGAGCAATTGTATGGTTGCTTAATATCTCTGCCATCCCAGCTGTATTATTGTCCTGCAAACTATAGACCAAACAGGGACCGAAACAAACAAATCATGTGATAGCATGTGATCAACTTTCTACATGATATGGTGGGAGAGAGAAATCTAATCAAAGTAAGGGTTGCAGAAGATCCTGGCATCTCTGTAAGCACGAGCAAACTCTGCACACTTCTGTACAGATGCTAAAGAATGAAAATCTGTTTGAAAGAAACACAGGCATACAATGCAAATAGTCTTAGGATGTGCCAGAACTTAGTCTTACTTTTCTGACTAACAGCTGTTGTTTAACTGGCAACTTTTGTTTGTCATTTGCTTTAACCGTTTTCAATATTGTATTTTTTAATTTGTGTTAACCCGCTCTGGAACCTCCTGTTGGAATGGTGAGCAAGAAATTGAAATCCTCATCACTATCATCATTATCATAGCAGCAGCAACATCAGAGAAACTTGGTTGCATCTAATCAAGCAGCATCTAATAGTTATGGCTTCATCACACAGGGTGGGGGGAATTCATAACAGGGTTTGCAAAAACATCTTGTGTGCCAAACCATGCTTAAAATCAGACAGCTGGTTTCTCTTTTTCCAGGTTTTTAACACACAGCTACATCATTTCCCACAAACTCCCTACATGTAGCAAAGGTCTGGCCTTGACAAACGTCTTGTGGGGTAACTGTGTCACAACAGTCTTTGGTGGGAACTGGATAATCTGTATTGAGTGGTGAGATAGTAGTCCAATTTCTACCACCATGATAATTCCTCTCACCAAAAGCACAATGCAAGACATGAGAGCTGTTCCACCTCCACCTCTCTTTTTTCAGCATATGGAAAATACTGACAAGCTCAACACATACCGTGTTTCCCCTTTTTTAATACGTAGTCATAAAGTAAGCCAGGGCAGCAATTTTAAGCAGTTGAGAAATATAAGACATACCCCGAAAATAAGACATACCCCCATGCCTGCCAGCTTGGGGCCTGGAACTGACTGCTG
Source organism: Zootoca vivipara (assembly GCF_965207765.1). Taxonomy (NCBI): domain Eukaryota; kingdom Metazoa; phylum Chordata; class Lepidosauria; order Squamata; family Lacertidae; genus Zootoca; species Zootoca vivipara. Next base: position 83,277,514 of record NC_142584.1, on the reverse strand, counting down.
CAGCGCGGAGCGCTCCGCAGCGGCGAGCGCTCAGAGCGCCCAGACGCTGGCTAAGCAAGGAAGCAGAGAGCAGAGCTGCAGATCAGCTGTAGCGCGCGCCTAGGAGGAACGCAGCTAAGTCAGCCCTGAGGAGGGAAAATGGCGTTTAAAAACGCCATTTGAAGTGGTTTCAGCCTGCCGCCCCGCCCTCCGTGGCAGGTACGGTAGAGAAAGAGCCCCTTTCTCCAAGTGCCCACCACGCGAGGGAAAAGCGCCCCGCGCCAGCCACCGTCCTGCCCAAACCTGGGCTCTCTCCCCTCAGTCACCCCCAGCCGCCCCGCCTCCTCTCTCCCTCCCTTAAAGGACAACTTTGTGAGCGAACCGCTGGGTGCCTTGGCCCCGGGGAGGCGCAAGGAGCCGCGGCGGAGGAACAGGCGGCTGGGGGGGGGTCGCTTTCTCCGCATCCTCGGAGTTTGGGCTCCGTATCCAGGAAAGAGCGAGCCCGGAATTGCCCCCCATCTGGCAGCCCCTGAGGAGCCGCCGCCACCCTCAAACTTCGCCTTCTTTTCCCTCAGGCGGCACCTTCCCGCAGAGCGCCCAGGCCAGGAGTGCTCAGCAGCGCCGCGTGGAACGCCCGAGCCAGGGGTCTGCTGCTGCAGCTGTGAGCGTGCAAAGCGCCTAGCAGCGCCGCACGGAGCGGAGTGCCTGAGCCAGGAGAAGGAGGCCTGCCGCCCCGCCACCCAGAACCGGCTGCTGCTGCGCGGAGCACACGGCAGCGCTGGGCGGAGCGCCCGAGGCAGCGGCCTCGCCTCTTCCTGGAATGCCGCCCCGCCGCCCGGAACCGGCTGCTGCAGCGCCGAGCGCTCAGGAGCGCCCAGCAGCACCGGGCAGAGTATACTGTATACTGTTATTGTTGGCTGTTGTGAGGGCAATGGGAGACTGCAAAATGACAAGGCTTGGGGAATAAACATCGTAAACTCAAGGCCCTTCAACAGTCACCATCAATGCTTTGTTACCAGAAGATCCTGCTAGCCATCCACAATACATTTCCTGGAAATCATTCGTTAGGCAAATGTTTGCAAACAAACCCACAATTTCCATTGATGCCTTTGGGAATCGGTTATCTCTGTCCCCTCCTGCCATGTTTTCTGTCCAAAAATGGCTGCCACTGACCAGCCAAGCACAACAAGTAAAGAAGTGGACAATCTTCGGCTCTTTGGATATCTGAATCTGTGGAGTGTGTAGCCAGGTTTTCATGATTATTTCTGTTTGGATAAGTGAACAGGTAGATAGTGAGCAGGTGGACAGCAGGACCTGCATGTACTTTATGCTGCTTGTGTTTATGCTGGCTTTTAGGTTGCTTTTTTGTGCTGATTGATAAGTCCATTTTAATATTCTTTCGCTTTAATTTGTCATGTTAATAGCTTGATTAACCACCTGCAAAGGTGGTATAGAACTGAAACAAGCAAGCTTGGAAATTTTAAATATGTAAATAAAAGTGCTATATAAATAACAGGAAAGTGTGATCCTCTAGGAATTCTTGCGTTACTTTTATGTAATTTCTCAAAATGCATGTTACATCAGGGGCAATCCTCCTTGCCAATGGGGCAATCCTCCTTTTGCCCATGCACAACTAGGAGCACACTTTAAGACTGCCATTTGTGCATTGGTACCAGTAGTTATGTCAGGTGTCGGGCCAATGGACATGGGTTGGAGGAAGAAAGGATTTGTAGGCTAAATTGGGGCCAGCAGCCAGCCAAATATGGCCTGCAGATTGGAGGTTGCTTCACAACATAAAAGATCAAACTGAGACTTTTGATGATATTAAGATTGGCAGAGACCATTTTCAGCCCATGTGCCAGGGGTAGATACAGCCTTAGGCAAAAGCGAGCAGAGCAGGATATACTGTAATGTTTGCCTTCCTTCAGTAGGCTATCGGTAATAAAAAAATAAGACATCCCCTGAAAATAAGACACCGTGTGTGTTTTTTTCAGAAAAAAAGTTATAAGACGGTGTCTTAAAAAAGGGGAAACACGGTAGCACCACACTGGGGGATTTGTAAAACCAGTCTCCAAAGTGTAACTCTGTCCTCAATTCATGAGGTACTTAGCAAGAAGGACTCAAAGCTTCCCCATTCCCCTTGTCTAATAGCTAGAGCAGGTATCCTCCCCCCCCCCCAAAAAAGTGACATAGTTACTGTAAACCTCTCTTCCCTATATCAGTATTCTCCTCTTTTCAGAAGGTATGCTGAAAATCAGAGTTAGATATATATAATAACAAAACCCTATGGTGTTTTAACCCTATGGTGTTTAAACTAACAAAACCCTATGGTGTTTAAACTAATCCTTTAAGTTGCTGGCAGTCCTGTGAAATATACAAGAAACCCATGTCTTCCAAAATGTGTGTGTGTGTGTGTGTGTGTGTGTGTGTGTGTGAGAGAGAGAGAGAGAGAGAGAGAGAGAGAGAGAGAGAGAGAGAGGCGCCACTTGATAAACCGTGTAAGCAGCCAGTTTTTGAAAGGTATTTGCCTTGCAAACACTTGGAGGCTTGGGAGGACTGATGAATACATACTAGGCCAGTTCTTCAGCTGGTGCCAACTAACATTGCCAGCTTTGTCCAAATTAGACATTTGGATGGTCCTGATTTTTCTGATTCCCTTTAATCATTTGAACATCACTTATAAAACATTCTGTCTTGAGCAGAGTAGTGATTTGATAACATTCATGCACCTGGCTGCCCAGATAATAAAAGTTAAACACAATGCCCAGTGATCAGAAAACTCCACAGAAAGAACATTAGCCTCATTGAGAGGCAAATTGCTCTTGATCCCGATCTCAAAAGTCTACTGAAGTCAAAAGATACCCACTGAGTTGGCCTGCCCATAAACAGTGTTTAAATGCAGTGTATCATCTTGCATACTGTCATGTTTCTTGGCAAAAAAAATTCTGACATGTGGGAACCCCAGTTAAAAATGCTTTAAAACTTATTTCTAAAACTTCTATCTTGTCCAGGGTGGGTGGGGGGAATTCAAAGCTGCTTACAGAAGTATATTCCTGCGTATAAGACTACTTTTGAACCCAGGAAAAACTTCTCAAAAGTTGGGGGTCGTCTTATACACCGGGTCGTATTTCTTATACGGCAAGTATATCCCAAGCTCTATATTTTAACTGGAATAGTTGGGGGGTCGTCTTATACGCCCAGTCGTCTTATATGCCACTTATACATTATTAAAAAACAAAACCCACACCAAAATCTATAAAGTTTATTAAATAGATTTAAAAATAACTAATTTACCAAACACCATTAAAAAACCCCACCAGCAACTAATAGATCAAAACAAAGAAACTAAAGTGAGCACACAGAGACAGAAATAGTCAACAAACGGGGGAGCTCCTTTATACAGTCAGGCCACTGGTCCATATAGTTCAGTATTGCCTACACTTAACAGCAGCTTTCCAGGATTTCAGACCAGAATGTCTCCCAGTCCTACCTGGAGGTGCTGGGGATTGAATTTGGGACTTTCTTCATGCATAGCCGATGTCCTACCACTATGCTATGGCAAACAAGTGAGCGAACAGAAATGTTCATGTTAATTTATGTTTCCATTCACGTGCACGTTGGTGCTATTGCTTTCTTACATTATCCATTTTGTCAGGACTTAATTGAAAACCTCAATAAACAAATATTCTAAAAAAGAAACAGAACAAACTGACATGTCAGTAACCAACATGTCAGAAGTCATGGGGACCCCAGGCATTCTGTCAAAGACACTGAAAAGCTACCTTTTAGAAACTAAACCTCACGAATAATGGTTTTGCAGCAGTGAGCCAAAAAGGTGTCCGCTAAGTGCTAACGTGACCATCAGGAAAGCGGTCGTGTCAAAACATATCCAAGAAACATGTAGCACTTGTAGGTCACAGACAAAGACCAACATGCAACTGCTGCCAGGTCCACCTTTTAATACCCACAGAGCCTACACAGATAAAGATATATATACAAACGCAGTGGATAAGTCTTTTAATGGTTCTCAACCATGGCAACTGTTAAGCCTGTGATTCTAGTTGCTGAGGACAAGCAACAGAAGAGTTAGCAAGCGCTCGGACACATCTGGATGGGCGCTGTTGGAAGCACAACGATGGACTGAATGACCTTTGGTCCAGTTAACCACAGTTCTGCTTACGTTCCCCTCTCTGTATGTATAGCACTAGTTATGCCTGACAGATAATGAATCGGTCACTGAAAATGTGAGGCATAATATCACTTAGAATCTGATTTTCCTCCACAAGGCTCCTTTTAGAGATGAGGCCAGACCCTACATTCCTCAGCTTGGAAAACAGGCTAGTACATGTGCATAGTTTAGAAGCCTAGCCAGGATTAACATAGTTTAGCGGGAAGAGAAGTTAAGGCTAAAGAAACATAGCATTTTGTTTGGGTTTTTAGAAAATGTTACAAAATGACACTTCTGGCATTAGTAGGCAACTGTGTTTGGAAAGACACAGGAAGCGTTTTGCTTAAGCAATTCACTTAGCAACAGGCATGGGGGATTATTTGCAGGCAAGTGCAGTTCCAATCGGCTTGCTAACTGGTTGCATCAAGTACATGGTGGCTAATATTTCTTTTTTCCATGATTGGTCTTTGTGAAGACCTTTAAACCCCAAAGACAGCAAGGGAAGAAGGAAACAAAGCAAAAAAAAAACCCTATTATAAACAACCACTGTCATCAATAGCTCTAACATGATTTTATAAATATTAATACAACCATAATTTGCTTTTTAAAATAATTCATCTAAAATTAAAATTCAACCTGGCTATAAATCAACCTCGGTTTCTGCTTAACTGCAGGTTATTCTGCTTTTTATGTTCTGCATACATTACATTTTAAAAAACAACAACAACCCCATCATCGTGCTTGGCCTGAAATGTTCTAGTTTAAAGAGATAACTTTAGATTTTTTAAAAACCACATTTACTTTTTTATTGGCTACTTGTGTCAAACAGTGGTATATAGTAGGGATATTTATTGGCTCTGATTGTACCTCAAATTGTGAGGTGATTTTTTTCAGTTTCTTTTTTTTAAAAAAGGTAATATCACCTAGTTGCACAATAACCCTTATTTGTCTGAACTCTGGCAAGTTGTTGTTTGTTTGTTTTACCAAGGGAAATCTCTCTCATATGTCCCCCGTTTTCAACCTGATTGTCCAGCAACAAAATTAGGGAAGGGAATGTGATTTCTATATTCCCACCTCAAAACAGTCAGCCTAGAACCACTGTGCCTATTTTTCTGAAATTTGGCAAGAATCATTCCCTCAGAAGGGGCAGCTATGACAACAAACTGAATCCAGTTCTGGCAGAAAATATAGAAGTTAAAGACTTTTCCATTTTTAAGAGAGAAAAAACTCTTTAAAGATTCCCAGCAAGCACACACAAAACACTGGCTGGATCTCCCTGAAATTTGGCAGGCTTAACCCACCCTGGAAAGGCTCCATTTTCCTGCAAATTTCACCAACTTATGTGAAAAGGAAAGAAAAGAATAAGATTTCGTCTTTAGATCCTGCATTTTAGCCAATGTGGGTGAAAGAGAGCTTCAGATTTAACAGGTTAGACGTGAACCTGAACACCAAATTGAACTGGAACCCTGCCTGTGCCAAAACTTATCTAACTGTCAAAATCAAACAAACATGAAAGACTGGGTAAGAAAGCTCTCCTTCAAAGAGAACCAAGATAAGGCAGAAAATCTAGCTCAGAATACCCTCGCCTCCTCTCTCCCCCCCATACCCCAGGAGCCACGATCTGCTCTCTGAAGGAACGGCAGGTGGGACTAATTTCCCAGCAGCAGCCTTGGCATCTCGTCCGTGTCAGAAAGGGCCTTGATGGGACTTTCCTTTGTGCACATTACAGACTCTGTTGCCCGGATCAGAGTCCTGACTGCTCCAACCTGCTGTCCAACTTTTATACCCTAGCATGCTCCTGGATAAGAGCATCTTCCCAGCAGACAAGTCTAGGCAGGCCCCCGCAGGCTCTCTTCCTCCCCCTTCCCCTTCCCCTTCCCCCTCCGCCTTTCCTGACAGACATTTCACCAGCAGGCCTCAATATTGAAATAGCAGGTTTCACTTCTGGTATCTTGGCACCTTTTGGGATTCTTCAGTCTCTTGGCTGCTCCTTCCTTTTTAAAGTTTAAAGAATTCATCTTGTGTGAAGAGCTGCCTTTGAAGCCATTTTATGCAGAATAGCTTCAGGCTACCCCTTCTAATTGTTTGATTATTATTTTCTCCTGCCCATTAATCTTCCCAACCTATCGCACTGTAACTGTATGACTAGAATTATAGGTTACTTAGTAATCTGAACTTCAACATTAAATTCCAATGTAATGCTAAATCATAACAAGCCTCAGCAAACCCTGGACTCCTGCACTACCCCCCCTCCCTTCTCTGGAGCCTGGAAGCTTTTGCTTCAATTTTTTTACAACTAACTGCTGCTTGTGTCACCGGCAACCAGACAAACTGTGGTTAATCATAACTATGGTTTGCTGAAACAAGCCAACTTCAAACCACAGTTTATGAGGCTGACTTATTTCAACTAACCATATATAAAATAAACCACAGTTTAGGATTTGTGCAATAACTAAACTATCAAGAAAGCATAAGAAAATTCCCATCTCCTCCTTTAAGCCGCACCAGAGAATGGGAGAAAACATAAGCACAAAGCTCACTGAAACTTAATTCTCATAATACGTACTATAATCAGGGATAGGAAACCCAGGTGTGATGGAGGATGGCCACATGTGGTTCACTAGTCCTCCCTATTACACCTGTGATGCCATTTTCCCCAAACCACTACATTTGAACACAGCCCAAGGGTCAGTCAAGTAATTTAGCAAACCTACAAAGTCACATTTAAAAGTATAGGATGTTTTAGCTCTTTAACATATGCTCCCTGGGGAGGGGCACATCAAAACCACCTTAATCTGTATGTAACCTGCACTCATATCTGGAAAACAAAAAAGTAATACCAAAACACCTAAGTGGTTAAGATTGTACTTATTGCCCCTCTGGTTATCTCCCTGGATGGCCTATATTCAAGAAATAGTCTGAATACACAATATTGCTACTCCCCCCCCCTCTTTCTCTCCTCTATTGCACTCTTCCGCCTACTATGCATTTTCTGTGAGGGATTTTAATGGGCACACCCCTCACCCCCAGCCAGTTACTGGGCTAGCTGGTAAGCACACAATGCCTATGCATGAAGGCGCCAGCACCCACAGTCGGCCCACCCCTGACATGCGGTTGGGAGCAAAGAGGGCCATCTCATACATGATTTAGGGTGTTGCAATGCTGACTGCTTCCAGACTTGTGTACTTTGACATGGTGTGGCTTCAGTATAGCCATACCCGCAGCTGCCCTAGAGGCTGTAGGACAGGGCTGGAGCTATGAAAGCTACAATCAGGCAACAAAAAGCAAATGAGTGAACTGTAGCAGCGTTCGGTGGAATAATAATAATAATAATAATAATAATAATAATAATAATAATAATAATAATAATTTATTTATACCCTGCCCATCTGGCTGGGTGGAAGCATTCAGACTGGTTACTTGGGCACAGGAAATCCTTCCTTTCAGAGATCATACCGCAACCCCATTATGGATGAGATATGGCACCCATAGCATGCAAAGGCACAATGAAAGCCAATGCCAAAGGTAAGGCCTTGTTTATTTCATTTGGAGAAACTCTTAACAAATGCCTTCGGTAACCAGGATCTTCCATTTCACCATTGCAGCCTGGGATCCAGCATCCCCAGCACACAAACGCTCCCTTCTGGGTAGCACAGACAGTTTTGTCCTATTTAGCTTTCTGTCACAGAAACACTTGATGCCACAGAGGATCGCTCCCTTCTATAGATTGATGTAAAGCATAAACACTGGGAGATTACAGATTTAATTTTTATAGTTTTCAATATGAAAAACTGGCTATTGATTTACAGTGAGGCTTATATGAAAATGAGGTTCTAAATTACAACCTGCTGGGCACTGATGGGCTGTATTAAAGCTATACATGAGGTTAGGCCTCTAGCAGATGCACTGAGATCAAACTGTGCTACCAATCATCAATTCACACCTACACAGGAAACATAGGAAGCTGCTTTCTAGCAGGCCAGACACTTTGCTCATCTAGCCCAGTAATGTCTAATCTGAGAAGCAGGGGGTCTCTAAGGCCCCTGGAAGAAGTCTTTCACGTCAACTGTTATTTGATCCTTTCAACTGGAGATACTCAAGTTCTCCTCAGGGGTAAAAAGGTAAAGGGATCCCTGACCATTAGGTCCAGTCGTGACCGACTCTGGGGTTGCAGCGCTCATCTCGCTCTACTGGCCGAGGGAGCCGGCGTACAGCTTCCAGGTCATGTGGCCAGCATGACAAAGCCACTTCTGTTGAACCAGAGCAGCACACGGAAACGTCATTTACCTTCCCGCTGGAGCAATACCTATTTATCTACTTGCACTTTGACGTGCTTTCAAACTGCTAGGTTGGCAGGAGCTGGGACCGAGCAACGGGAGCTCACCCCGTCGCAGGGATTCGAACCGCCAACCTTCTGATCGGCAAGCCCTAGGCTCAGTGGTTTAACCCACAGCGCCACCCGCGTCTCCTCATGGGTAAGAATTCATAAATAGGGTTCTGCAGGTGAAATTACACTTCCAGTTGGCCAGCAGAGCAAAGCACACACACACTCACTCACATACACACACAAAGAAAGTTATTGAGGTCCAGCAATTATGCTAAACCTGTTTACTCAGATGGTCCTGACTAAACCATTTCTTACGCCAGTAGTCAATGAACACAGTGCAGCTTCTTCTCACCAAGACAAAAGAAAAGGATAATCCTCTCAGCTTGATGTGGTTTCTGATGCCCAAGCAGCTTCTTGCCCAAAGCAAACTTTAACAGCAAGGCAAGGTGGCTTGGCTTTCCTTACAATAAGTGTGGCAACCCCAAATACCCCCCTCTGTATTTAACAAGATTTTACACTGCACACATCTGCCTTTCTCCCCAGTTTTATTATGTCTGCCACATGCTATTTGCAGCTTTCTCCCAGAATAAGCTCAAAAACCAGAGGAGGGGAAGTTGTTTTATATCACTTACGATTGGTGAACACTGCAGTTGTAAAAGACAAAATCCACAGCTGCAAACTTCTTCCCAGTCTCCTTGGATTTGAGGTAGAGCTTTACCACTCGCTTGTCGCCTGGAACAGAAAACAGGCAGAAAATAGATCAGATATTAAAGAGAGAAATGGCAGCATGGGCATCTGGGAAAACAGAGTGCCGGGTTTGGCAGCACCCAAATGAGTGAGGCTTGCAGTGACTTCGTTTGAGCTGAGGAGCAGTTCCAATGAATCCTAGTTAGTGGACAAAAACGCTAGTTGAAGAGATGTGTGCTTGACCTGCACTAAAAATCTAGCAGGATGCAGAGGATAGGTGATCTTGCTCAATGTGTAAGTAAAATGACAGGAGGAAGAAGAGTACCAGAGGTCTCCAACTGCCTAGTTCAGAGTTAACATTTGAATTTCTTCTACATACCTCCACAGGTAAGGAGGGAATTCGACTTTGTCAAATTTAGGAGCCTCTTGTGGAATTATGGGGAAATCAGTGCGTTATTGATCATATTAAGGACAGGAATCTAGAAGGTGTGTAACAATTGTGCCTTACTCAGCAATCAGCCCAGGCAAACCATTGGACAGTCTCATGTTGCTATCCCCAATTATAGTGAGGACCAGTGTTAGAAACTGAGATATGAAAGCTAGGAGCTAAATGGCACCTTAAACCTAGGTTACGGGCACAACAACAAAATGTCTAGGCACACTTTTTTATAACAAGAATACAAAGCTGAAAATGAATGAACTGCAGCTAAAATATTCTGTTCATTTTCACACTGTCTAGTCCTTCCCTTGCCCTCCCCCCTAATATTCTTAAGAGGGTCTCTTCTCCAGTCTTCAGAGAGTAGCTGGAAGTGGTGAGGAAGAAAATGGTCCTCCTTTCCTTCCACTCTGCAGTTTTAATCTGAAATCTTAGGTGTAGTACTGCACCCAGAGCTCAGAAACTGCTGAAGCTAATGAAATTCCCTGTCGCAAAATGTGCCTAGAACAGTGGGAGTTTCGAACCCAGGTGAGGACCTGTAAATCACCTTGGCCAAGGGTAGCACATACATTCCTTACTAAATAGAATAGTAACAATATATTCCCTGCCACTCTGTAAATGCACCCATTTCAGTCATTTGCCTTCTTTCTCCCTGTCTTCTCCTTTCTTCAAATTCTCTGCCTCAATCTCTGCTCTCCTGCTCACAAATATGTTGACCCTTCTCACAGAAGGTAGATATTGGTATTTTGAACTCCTCTGTGCCTCAAATATGACATGCTCTCTGAACTGAGCAAAGGACAGCCTACCATGGCACAAAGGTCTAGACTGCCTGCCTTCCATGCAGAAACAGAAAGAGAAAAATACTTTTGCATCGTTCAAGTTCTTGGCTGTCCAGAGAGAAAGCCTTTATACCAGATTCAACTGCACTGCAGAGGATGCGGTTGGCTCCTCCTTTGTGCCACTTCAACTCCTTCAAGGGAAGTCGATGTCTATTTTCACTCTACAAATACCAATGGAGGGGGAAGCGCACCCCAAGGTGCGTACAACTTACGATTCCCCCTCAGCATTATAGGATATGAATACCCTCAAAATCACATATACAAGCACAGTAGAAATAGCCTTCCCACAGCAGCAAACAGGTTTAAAAATAACCTGGATAATCCATAGCATCTTACATCATGGCAATAAATAAACTGAGAGATATTAGCTCAGCTATTGTGTTACTCAAATGGGGCTGTTTTTTTGGGGGGGGAGCTCATGTTCTCTGAAGTATGTAATTAAATATCCTACCCCCCAGAACTTTTGCTCTGTACTCCATTGGTGCAAGCCAACAAGAAAGCCCAAACTCACCTCGTCCTCTGGTAATAGGGATGACATCTTTTGCAGAAGGAGAACTACAGTAGATCTTGCCATCTACAATGCGACTTTCAGACTCCGTAAAATCTTCAAATGAGCAGTTCACGCCAGCAGAGAGATCAGGGACATTCCGGGCCTGCAGAACCAGCTGAGAGAACAGGAAGGAGAACGTCACACACAGAAAACAAGCGGACACCTGTTCCATGGTTCGTTAAGACAAAAGATCTAAGAGCAAAGACCACATAGTGCACCTTCTCCCAAGCCCAGACTGCTCCAGAAGGGCTCAACATTCTAAATAAATGTACTGGTATTAAGCAAGGCCAACCAAAGTGAAGCTAAGCCACCTACCAGGACTTCCGACATGGTGACCGATATGTTCTTGGGCTGGATGGTGAGCTGGACGCACTGGCGTAGATCTGAAGCAAAGCGCTGAGGTTCATCAGCTCTTTCACATCGGTCCTTCCGTGAGCAGCTGTGGGGAAGCAGAAGGCAGCATCCATTACAGTTGTGGTTTTAGGTTCTGAGCAGTAGCGTGCGCGTTACTTTAACACCCCACGTTCTCTCTTTGTTCCTTATTTTTTGCAAACCAGAGAAACATTTCTGGGTGCCGCACAACAGCCGCAGCAGCCTCTTCTAACGACTGAATTAGATTGGTTACTCCTATTTTCTCAAGATCCTCTCAAGATTTTCAGCCACAGAGATTATAACTAGTTTTCTCCTTCTGCCTGCAGAATCTCCCCTGATTAAACCTGTCCTGTACAGCTGCTGTTACAGTTTTTAATTTGGTTATGTTATTTATTTATAACTTTCCCTTTGACTTGTGTTTAATTTCCACATTTTAATATTCCTGACATATTGTATCATTTATCTATATATGCATCATAACCCATTTTATTTTATGGTCGTTGCTTTTATTTTGTTCGGGTCTATGATTACATTAAAGAAATGAGACAAAGGCGCAACCTATTCTATTGGCTACAACAGAATGCTTCTTTCAAGCTGAACTTCAGCCGGGGATGGGGGGGGGATCTGATTGACGCCAGGGAAGGCCTCTGCAGGCTCATTCACAGGCACTACGTTGGTGATCCCTGGTGTAAGCATCTCTCTCATGCAATTTAGCTTCTTATTTCTATATCGTATTCTGGTGCTTGAAGCAGGTTCTAACACTACAAAGAAACATCTTTGTAATTGCAGGGCAGTATAATAGCAGTTCGCTTTTGTACTTCAATGTCTCAAAACATATCTGAATAATAAAAATTGGGCTTCTGAAGTTTATTTTACACATTACTTTTTCCACTATGAAAATTAATCTTGGTGGTGGGGCGAAAAAGTATAACATATTAATGGCATCAGAAAAAGTTCTCTCTGCTGTCAGAAAGCTATTATCTAGTTGTGAGATCTGCATATTACTGCAATTAAATTGTTGGAAAAGAGGCAGCTTTGCTCTTCTGGCCTCGGGTAATTGAAAGGCTTAGGTTCCTTTTTCTTCGTAAACCAAGCATTTTTAAAAAACCACGTTATTTTTTAACTTTCATTAGTATTTATGTTCTTTCCCCTGCCCCCACCCCAATGACTTGAAATACTGATTTCTCTGGTACAAACTGAATTAGTTAAAATGGACATTGTTTTTATTTGGACAGCATTGTTATGAGATACAGTATCTGTTTCATCTGCATATAGCAGCTGAATTCTATGTTGGTTATTAAGGCGTTTAGCTAACACAATAAACTAAACTAAAAACCTATTCAGAACTCTTAACGGCCTGATAACAATAATAAGCATTTGTATGGCACTTGCAAGTGTTCAGAGCACTTCGCATACGTTTTCCAGCGGTAACCCTTACAATAAACCTGTAGGATGAGTCAGTATTAATATGTCCCATACTGTAGATAGGGGGAGGAGAAAAACTGAGGCTGTGACTGGTTTGCCTAAGGCCACCTAGGGGTGAGATTCAAACCAGGGACTTCCTAATGTATAGCTCAGGCTCTCAACCAGAGAGATGTAAGCAGGTACCTGTGCATTGGTATGTTCAAATCCGCTTATCACAGGGCTCTCCCACTAACAGCCTACACCACCCTGGCTCCATGCTCTTCTAATCCCTTGCATTAACTTATCCTAGATGAAGTTCTGCTTCACTTTCCTTTATGCCCTATGGGAAGCCGTCCCACATCCCACTTGCTTTACTACAAGGGTGGGGTGGGGGGTGGGGAGTGGCACTCCCCTGCCCCCAGAGCACGGCTCTATCCAGGTAACGCTGCCTCCATTTAATGAGTTTAAATGAGTTTCCTTCATTTCTCCTCCCTGCATCTGCGATAACATTATTTCATTACGGAAAAGCATTTTAATTAAGCGGAGGGCAATACAGAAGAGCAGATACACATGCGCCTTTCAAGGTCCCGGTAATCTCAGTGATTTATCTCCTGAGCAAGTGCCAGCATGACATCGCGCTGTGGAGTTCCTGAACCACTTCTGCATCCCACCCATCTCCCCAAGGTGCTTCAGGGAAAGAGATGTTTCTGAGTTTAATTAAAATGCTCCACATGGCTAAACAGTCAGGGCTTTGCGGCATCCGAGGAGGTTTTTCCCTCTAGCCCAGAGGAAACGTCTCCTCCCCCATGCCTTTTCCTTGATGTTTCATTCCTTCTCCTCCAAGTTGCAACTCTGTTCCCATGTGGGGAGGCCCATTTGCTGGGTTTAAGGGCCTTTGGGTCGCAGGCCAAATTAGATCACTAGCAGGGAGCTAAATGGCAAGTGCAAGCCATTTTCAGAAGAGGACCAAATATTAGCAAAGGGAGAGAATGAGAGAGAGGGTTTGTTATATAGATGTTGGTCTGCAAGGGACATACAGTATGTTAATATTTAGAGCTGCAGAGCTCCCATATTCTCATTCTCAAGCTAACTAAAACAGGATTACTCCTTACTATTCACTCCTAAGGTATTACCAGCTCATCAGATGGCCCTGGGTTGCAGTTCTGAAGAAAGACAGCCTCTCCAGATCTCCCCAGATCAGGGCAGTTGTCAAATTCCTTGACTTCTCTCCTCATCTGACAAACAGGGGGCAGTGTGGCATCTGCAGCTAGGTGCTGTCAGCCATCATAGCTGGAAACATTCCAGTGCCAGAAACCTTGGCATTTCATGCCAAGAAGTAGGTATGTATTTAAAGGAGATTTGAATAAGTTTCCCTCTGAACTACAGGCAAGACAAGAGTAAGATGTTTTCAAATACAAGGGCTGATAAACTCGAATGGTCGCCTTCTGTTTCATGCCATTCAATGGACTCAGAACAGGTTTTTTACTAAAACACACACAACGCTATTAAGATGATGCTGTCTCTCACAAAAAGGCTGGGCAATGATATACATGAGCAGTTCTGTTTTGGACACATGACTTGTGTCCATCTATGCTTTGAGTGGAAAACATTCCTGCTGCTTTTCAGGACAGGAAGCTGCATTTTTAGATCTCAAACTACCCTACATGTCTGATATTCAGAGTGTGTGTGTGTGTGTGTGTGTGTGTGCGCGCGCGCACACACACACACACACACACACACACACACACACACAAACACGTGTGCACTAGACAACTGGTAGCTTGGAGCAGGCTGCTGTCAATCAGCTCTGAAGCATGTAAGATGGACTGTAAAGGCAACCCTGGACAGATAAGGCCCACTTGCCGCTGCCTGATGCAGACTGACAAAGACTAGCCAACTCACTTATTGGTCTCCTGCAGTGCCCAGTTCCACATTAAGGCTCGTGGCAGTTCAGTAAGGTAAGAAAGGGACTCTACCAGAAGCTGCAATGGACACTGCTATTAGACACTGGTACAGTCAGTGCGAAATCTGCTGAGCTGGACTTTTTGCCGCTCCCTCCCTTCAAGTCATGAGATTCAGGGTTGAGACCTCCACAAGACTAGTTACCCAAGCAAAGCAGCTAATTCGCCAGTAATAGTGTATCTGTGGCATAGATACTCAAAGCTGCAGGAGAGAGGAGTGGGGGCAGGCTCCAGAAGATAAGTGGATGAAAAAAAACTGCAGGCTGGGAATAATGGTTTTTGCAGAATTATATGTTGAGCCCAGAAATGGAAAGTCACAGAGAAGAGCTTCACATCCAGAATTTACCGATTTTCATTATATCTTGCAAAAGTTATTACTAATCTCTTCACAAGGTTTCTAGTCCTCAGGCTTAAACCAAACCATGAGCCACATCAGACACATTTTCCCCTTGCATATTTACAGCATGTCATGAATGTTTATTATACAGGTTGGGAAGTCAGTAGAGATAGCAGCTTCTTCAACCTGTGGCATTCATAAAGGTATTTTAAAAAATACAATGATCACACCATACCTCACACAATGATATACATGGATTTTCCTATAAAGAGATAATCTCCTTGTAGGAAATATGTCATGCCTTATCACAGAATCATAATTATAGCACTTATAGAGCGCTAAAAGCACTTCACATACATTATCACAGTAATCCTGAGAACAATCCTGTGAGGTAGATGAGTATAATTATCCACATAATGCAGACGGTGTGGGTGTGTCAGGTCAACCGAGGGTAAGAGACAGTGGCTCCCCCCCCCAAAAAAAAACACATCTTGGCAAGTTCCTGATTTAAGGCAAAATCTGCCTTTTGGAATTCCGCAAGAAGATCATGGCAGTCCTGGCCACCAGCTTAGATGTCTTAAAAATAGGATTAGACAAATTCATGGAGGAGAGGGCTATCCTTAGCTACTAGCCATGATGGCTATGCTCTGCCTTCACAGCTGGAGACAGCAATACTTCTGAATACCACTTGCTGGAAGCTACAGGAGGAGAGTGCTTTTGTGCTCGAATCCTGCTTGCAGGTTTCCCATAGCCATCTGGTCAGTCACTGTGAGAACAGGTTGCTGGACTAGATGGGCCATTGGCCTAATCCAGCAGGCTCTTCTTATGTTCTTATCACCTCCAGTGGAACAGGCCAGACCAAAAGCCAATTTAGTCCTATGTTCTTCTTCCTACAGTGGTTAATCAGGAGCCTCCAGGAAACCCGCACACAGAGCTTCAAGAAAACTGCCCTCTCCTGCTGCTGCTCTGCAACAGCTGGTATTCAGTGGCATGTACTACTTTGGAACATGGATAGCCACCATGACAAATATACTCCGTACAAGCTCACCTCTTGCCAGTTCATATTGCCACCTTTGTCTACTCCCAACCCTGTGCCATCTGCCATGTTGTTTGCTATGCCTGAATTATCCCCTTCCGCTCCCTCATCCCCAATACTCACTTATCTCTCCCCAATCTCTCCCAATTCCTATCCTGTCCATTTCATGCAGACTGTAAGTGTCCTGGGCAGGAACTATGTCACTCTTGTGTTCTGTCAAATGCACATAATTCGTATTACAAGATGTTAAAACAGCAGTTGTAGCTTAGTTACCAGCTCCTGCTAATGTAGCTTCACAAGCATTCAAAGAGTAGGAAGGAAGGCTCCCTGCAATCGTCAGTCTTGTAGGGTTATGAAGAGGGCATTTGGTACTTACATGTTGTGTAGGACACACCAGCCACAGTGAGGGTCCCTAGAGCCCAGACATAGCGCACAGGTTGTATATTGCTCACAACTCTCCACTGGCACACGGGTCACCTGAGGGACAAGGACAGGCAGTTAAATTATTTTTCCTATCAGGAAATTCCAGGCTACTCAAGCCTTTATCAGCTGGACGAACCTTTGTCCCTTCTCTACGATTCCCATCATACACACATCCCGTCAGCTTGGCTGAAAACCTTCAGGATGATAGGAATTGTAGTCCAACAATATCTGGAGGGCACTATGTTGGCTGCCTCTGCTGTTGGAGAGTATGGCACAGTCACGACTTTTTAATTGGCACAAAGCATACAATGGTACAAAATTGGCAGAAATCCAGAATAGTTAGATATCTGTACAACTGCATATTCAGAGGTTGCCGTCTTGAAGGAACTCCTACTGAAATTACCAAAGGTGTAGAACCACGAATGGGCAAAAAAGGAAGCTCCAAATGTTACAAAGAGCTAAATTACAGGTACGATGGAAGGTGGAAAGGGCAACAAAAGATTTGGGAAACCTCACAGGGACCCTGCTGTTTCTGTGCATGTGGTAGAGGAAGGGGAGGAAGAAACAGAAGAGCAGGAGCCACGCTTTGATCATGGATTAAAATAATTTCCCCAGATCCCATGCCTTGCTATCACCACATTAAAAACCCAAACACCACCAGTAGCCATGAAAGGGTCAACAAAATATAGGTCAAAGCCCAAGGCTCTTTCTAAGCCCAGTGTTAACTGAGGCATCCTGCTATTTCTTTGAGGCTGGTGATCAGAGCAGGGGGAAAGGGGGGGTGCAGAGGCCTGCTCTTACGCTAAGTCCCTCTCCATTCCCCAGAGGCATCCCTGTGCCTAGGAAATTAAGCACGGGGGCTATTAGTCCAGACCCCACCACAGAGCAGCCTCTTTGAACATCTGCTGAGAAGCAAAATCTGCCATGGCAGCTTTGAAGGGGGAGGAAGGAAACAGCAGGAGCCTGGGAATAGGGCTAAAAGGAGGTGCTGCAAATCTGTTCTACGCACAGAAATACTCCAGGCTCTGTATCTACGAAACACAGATGGGAGGTGGGGCCCGACGTTATGATCCTGTTCCCTCACCCTGAGCATGTCATGAGAAGAGGGCTTCAAGGTGCCAGCAAACCCAGGTTCCATGGGACAGAACTACAACAATCTGTCTGAGGGCTCTCTCTCAGGATGGTAATATTCAAGATGTGTGTCATTCCTTAGCCATTATACAGCCATTTTGTCTGAAACCAACACTTCCACAGACAATGGGAGTGAGGTAGCATACATGTTTCCCAGCTTCAAATGGCATATTTGGGAAACTGACAATCTCCAAGCTCTGTCTTTCCTTTCCCAACTTGTTCACCTTCCTCCTTCACAAGCATACAAATCTAGCAGACTGGTTGTGCAAGAATGGAACTATTCTTGATACTACCACCAACCCCTTGCATTTCACTGTGGGATGTTCAGGAGGCAAAGCCCCTTCCTCCACTTACTAACAAAGCTGCTTTAAAATTCTGTCTACAGACGGCTTTTGAACTCAAGTGCAATCTTCCCTTCCCCTAATTTCCCCTCTTGAAGTTGACCCTGTGGCCATGAAAACCTCCAGCTACCCAGTGGAGGCTGAGACCTGCCTTCTGTGCATGTATATTTATGTGTACAAGAGAGATATAGAACCAGACCGAAGACTAGCACCCCCCTCTTTATCTGCTACTGATCTCAATGGTCTTGATAGCCAGAAAGACTATGGAATGAAAGCTGGCTTCTGGGAAATAGGGCACTTGCTGAATTTTAATACTAAATATCAATGGGGTACCTTCTAAGTGTGATTCATGGGAGAATATGCATGGATCAGCGTATATGTGTGTTTAATTACCCAAGCAGAGGCATGGATCAGAACATGATGAATCATGATCCAAGAACAAGACAAAAAAAACCTAAAAAACACCAAAAACAGAGCAGTCACCCAGACTGTATTTTACAAAGCTGCAGAAATTGTTCCTCTTCTCAGCCGGAAAATAACTTATTGACAAGCATACACAAACACAGCAAGTGCAGGGCCACAAGCTGGAATTGTGGTTCACACTTTTCGTTTACATGGGATATTATGTGTACATAAGGCATCACTTAAACCTCTATGCTGCCCTCTAGCTTCAAGGAGTTACAGCACAGACCACACTGGCTTCCGAGACAGATGAGTTTCTTTAATCTGTTTGTTATTATCCTACTAAATCACCTATGACCAGCACAGAGGTCTCCAGGAACAGTAGACTGAGCTTCCTTTTATACAGCATCTGTGATGGAATAAGCTGGACTTTCTCAACTGGGTGCTCTGTCCTCCAGAAGTTGTTGGAAAGCCCCAACCCTTGGCCAAGCTGGCTGGAGCTGATGAGAGCTATAGTTTAAAACATCTGGAGAGTACAAGGCTGGCAAAGCCTAGGATAAAAGAATGGCACTGCACAAAGCACCCATCTGAAAGGGAATTGGTGAGGAACAACCTGTGCATCATCTACAATCAGCTGATTCCTCCTTGCAGGGTCTAGACAGGCAAGAATGAAGTGCCAGGTGGGTTGTTATGCAGGGCTGTTGAGCAACATTTGGCTTGTTGGGTCATATGCCACGCCAGATAGCTCATTCGATTTAGGTACAGCATTCAAAACCTAGTTTCAAACAGTGAAAAGGCATAGCACTCTCTCATTCAGGCATCTCCGTTCCTAGCTACCTACCACCCTCTTGAAGATAATCATCACACAGCTTGTTGAAACCTAGTTGAAGAAAAAAATATTGGGGCATCTGCATTGCCCTGTCCTTGTTCCAGACACTGGTCATAACCCATTTTCTTCTTAATCTGACAGCAGGAGTCCGCCTTAAAGGGTTACAAGCTCTTTATTAATTGCTCCTCCAGATTTGATTAAAATCCCCTCATTCTGCAGGCCCTTTGAGCTATGTTACAACTGCTCATTTAATTACTTTCCACCAACAACCTGATAACAGTAAGCTTTATTAAGCCAAAGGGAGAGAAAGGGGACCTGCAAAAGGCAGAATGAATGTCCTCAAAGCCATTTAAGCAACCTTCCAAAATCTCCCCTCATTACATCCAGTGTGGTCTGGACTCTGGCTACAAAATTAAACGCCACCAGATTGAGGATTATATAGCCCCATTGTCAAAAGACTTTAACAGAGATGTCCATGTTGAAAAGAACCCTTGAAGCCCACCAGTTACAGAGGGAATGGGAAGCTTGCCCCGTCTTTTAATTTCTTCCCACCTTTGTACTGCCCTTCCAATAAAATATTCACCCTACTAAGTCCCCACACTGATCTCCTTCCTCACAGGAAGTACATGCAAACACAGGAAAAAACACACTCTGGTTTCATATCATTTTGCCTTGTCTTCTGGAACATGTACATCATGGTGCATCATGGTGCATACAGGCATCATCAGGGAAGCAGAAGAGTCCTGGACAGCAATGCTCATTGCATTGGATTGGCATATTTGGTTCAGAAGAGCCCTGTGTGGTTCTTTCTAATACTCATGCTCCTTTTCCCTTTTCTTCACATAGCCAGGATTTAGAGACAGCTGGTCTAGACATTGCATTTTTACTAGGAAGTGGACTCCCATGTGATTGCTTAGCCCTGCTGTTGTAACATGTAAAACACATTCCTGGCTGCGGCTGATGTGAAGATGCTCCACACCTTCCCAGCAGTACCAAGAGGCCAGATCAAGTGGTCTCTGTATGGTAAGTGTAACATGCCCACTAGCTTTCAGGCCATAGCTGCTCCCAATTGGATGTTGCCACTACAGTGTACAGACTGTACTTCTAGCAAAACAACTGAGAGGGTCCCAGATTCAAAAGGCAGTTGAAAAGACCTTGTCACTGCCAGTCAAGAGGAGACATACTATTCTAGTTGGATAAATAGCCTGATCTATATATAAAAAAAGGTCTGTATCTTCCTATGATCTTGAAAGGACAGGTACTTTTTTCCTCCCAGATCACTCCTACAACAACATATATTTAACACTGTAAACAAGCAGAAGAATCTCTAAATATATCCTGTCTAGGAACTCTCCAAACCCTATCTTACCTAAACTTAAACCTGCAGTGTTTAAGTACTAACAGAAGAAGACAAAAGTCAAGCAGTCCAATATTCACTCTCACGCTTACCAAAAGAGGCCAGGGTATAAAGGGAGAGATCACCACTAGTCACCCCAAATATCACTCCCAAATGGTGGGAGAGGCTGCTAAACACCTCACTTTGCTAATGCAGCAACCTCAAGCTACAGTCTCCATATCCAGTATGCCTTTCTTCAATTGATGCATGTAGTGGAGACAACCTGCCTTGCAACCACATTAGGATAGCTTGCTGTTTTCACTTAAAGGCAACTGGGGGAAAAAATCACATCATCCAGAGATCTCTTTCAGGGGTGTGCGGGGTACGTGACCAGTTTTTTGGGGGGGTATTAAATTTCTAGGAATCAGTCTCGCACAGAGCTGAATACAGAAAAATTCTAGTGGTGGCATCAGAAGTTAGGATCCTAGGCAATCAATCAAAGTGCCTGGGTTTTTTCCAGCCCTGCTTGGCCATTAGAATAGCTTCCATCAGTAGCAGGTGTGCCGCTCCACAGTTCCTCCACCTTACCAAACAACAAAGCTGTTTTTACAGAGCTATTTAGCAGCCATGCAGGCAAGCCTGAAAGGTTTAGACAGGCATGCATTCCAAGGGGAGCAGGGATTTCAGTAAATGCTGCTAATCATTGATGAAAGAGGAAAGAATTCTATGTTATATTTAAAAAAAATCTGATTTGACAGTCTCAGAGCTCAAAAGGAAGGAGGTATGTGAAGGTATGTAGAGCAGATTTGTAGCTCCTTCTTCTATTTCTCTAGTTTAAAGGGCAACCATGTTTGTTATAATATGTTGCCTTTTGCCGTAAAAGAGCCTCCAGATGCCTCTCAGATAAGGCCTTTGGGGCAGCTTCCTTCGCTCATTTGGGATTACCGTGTTTCCCCCTTTTTAAGACACCGTCTTATAACTTTTTTTCCTCAAAAAAACACAAGGTGTCTTATTTTCAGGGGATGTCTTAATTTTTTATTAGGTTTTTATTACGGTACGGTACCTTACTGGCTCGGGGTGCTGCCATCCATCCCATCGCTAACATGGGAGCCGACAGGCGCGAAATGGAGGCGGGAGAGCGGGGGGGGAGATGAGAGAGACGCGAAAGGCTCCGGGGTGAATGGCAAGTAGGTCGTCGGAAAGATGCCTGCGTAATCCCGGTCCCATGAGGGGGAAACGAGACCCTTGTCCACAACACCGAAACACGCATTCATAAGGGGCGGCAGCTCAAGGAGCCAAACTTCCTTTCCCGCTTGAACGCGTGCGGAGGCGGGCGAGGGTACGCGAGGGGAACCCCTTCGGGAATCCTCTGCGCCTTTAAACTCGAGTAGCCAGCCAGCCAGCCAGCCAGCCAGCCAGCCACACGCGCGACATCTCTGAGGAAATGTGCTTTTATGCTGAAGTCCCGCAGAATTGCCCCAGGAGGAGGCGGTGGCGGTGGCACCCTGTCTCCAGAGGGAACGGGGAGAGTTCGTCATGGCCCGCCCGACAAGCACCCCCGCGGGTTTCTTGGGCAAAGCGGCGGCGGCAGCGCCACGGCAGCGCTCCCTGAAGTGCTCCTGCCTCCCCACCCTGAGCCGTTTCCATTAGGGGGTGGGGTGGGGTGGGGTCTCCCTCGCGTGCTCCTCGCCGCCCCTCTCCCTCCAGGCATTGGCAAGGCCGCCTGTCAATCAGCTGCCAACTCGCCCCCGGCGCGGAAGGGGCCAGCAGCGCTCCCGCTGCCGTTCATCGCCCCGGCGGCCATGCAGCCCACGATGTTCTGGTCGTGCAGAAGGGGCCAGAAGCGCTCCCGCCACCATCTGTCGCCCCGGTAGCATGGAAGGGCCTGCAGGCCTTCCGCCGCCGCTCTGCCTCAGGCCATGCAGCCCACGACGCTCCAGCGGCTCGGAAGGGGCCAGCAGCGCTCCCGCCGCCGCCCCGGCAGCACGGAAGGGCTCATGGGCCTCCCGCCGCCGCTCAGCCTTGGGCCATGCAGCCCACGACGCTCCAGCAGCACGGAAGGGGCCAGCAGCGCTCCCGCCGCCGCCCGCCACCCCGGCAGCGCGGAAGGGCCCGCGGGCCTCCCGCCGCCGCTCAGCCTTGGGCCATGCAGCCCATGACGCTCTGGAGGCACAGAAGGGGCCGGCAGGCCTCCCGACGCCAAGGGGTTTCCCCGTTCAGGCGCTCGGCCGGAGTGGAAAAAAGTCCTGGGAAGAGCGGGGGGGGGGGGAAGTCCTCCTAGCGCGGCTCGCCTGGCAACGCGCTCAATTCATGCACCCCCTCCCACCTGGTCTCAAGCCTCTCTGAGGCTCTAAAGGAAAGCAACAAGGTATGTCTTATTTTCGGGGTATGTCTTGTATTTCGCAGATACTTAAAAATCCTGCCATGGCTTACTTTATGAGTACATATTAAAAAAGGGGAAACACGGTAGTAGTCCATTCAGTCCTAAATACTGACTTATCACTGCAGTGTTTCTGCCAGATGCTCAAAGATGTGTGTGCTTCCCCTACCTTTATATATGCCTCCTTTGCTGCTGCATCGGGGAAGTGCCCATGGAAGTGCCCGCAAAAAAGGTACTTGTGTTTAGCCAACAACTGCATTGACCAAGTTAGGCAAGACACCTCAAATTGCCACATAACATTTTACATAAAAGGCAGGTTGTGTGAATGTCTTTACCCTGCATCCTTTAAAAATAAAAAAAACAACTCAAGGAATGACATGCTGTGCTGCCAAGTCATAGACTGTCTTTTTTGCCTTTTATTTTTAAATGGCTGAACCTAGTGTTTTTGTTCCAATTTACTCTTGCATGTAAAATGCCAGCATTAGAACTGGTGAGCTTAATTAGGTGGCTGTATGACTAGGAGCGCCTATGACCTAACTTCCTTAAAGAAAGCTGTTCTAGCAAGTCATTCACATTTTAGTAGCATCTAGACAGGACTACTGTAATGTAGAACAAGTGGGCTGCCCCAGAAAAAGATGCAGAAGCTTCGGCTGACTCAAAAGGTTGTTGTCAGATTACTGTCTAGAACTGTTCTGGTAAAAAGGTAAAGGTAAAGGACCCCTGGATGGTTAAGTCCAGTCAAAGGCAACTATGGGGTACAGCACTCATCTCGCTTTCAGGCCAAGGAAGCCGGCATTTGTCCACAGACAACTTTCTGGGTAATGTGGCCAGCATGACTTCTGGCGCAACAGAAATGTGATGGAAGCTGGAGCACACGGAAACACCTTTTACCTTCCTGTCGCAGCAGTACCTATTTATCTACTCACGCTGGTATGTTTTCGAATTGCTAGGTTGGCAGAAGCTGGGACACAGCAACGGGAACTCACCCCGTCACACGGATTCGAACTGCCGACCTTCCAATTGGCAAACCCAAGAGGCTCAGTGGTTCAGACCACAGCACCACCCTGATAGAGCATATACAGTGGTACCTCTACTTACGAATTTAATGCGTTCCGAACGCACATTTGTAAGTCGAAAAAAATTGTAAGTCGAATCCCATAGGAATGCATTGGGAGTAAAAATTCGTAAGTAGAAGCAACCCTATCTAAAAATTCGCAAGTAGAAAAAATCCTATCTAAACCACATCCAAGATGGCGGACGGAGCTCTATTCGTAAGTAGAAACATTCATAAGTAGAGTTATTCGTAAGTAGAGGTACCACTGTATATCTGGTCCTGTTTGAACTTCAGTGATACTGTACACTTCCAGGCTCAACTCAAGGTGCTAGTTTTTATCTTTAGGACCCTAAATCATGGGTAGCCAACAAGGCTGAACTACAGCTTGCATTCATTCTGACCATACTGATGGCACTTGGAGTCCAAAAACGTAAGGAGGGCACCATATTAGCTATCCTTGTCCAACATGCGTAGCAGTGGGAAAAGGGAGGAGGAAGAGCACTGCCATTGCCCAAATACCTGTGTAGGCTTTTGGAGTTGGCTGAACCTATGCTGATCCTGATCTGCTGATGAGAAGGGCAAAGACCTAGTTTTCTGACTCTGAATTTTTTTATTGCTATGTTTTCATTATGCTGTCTTGATTTTGCTTTGATTATTTTTTTTCTATTTTTATGCTGCTCAGCACTCTAAAGTTCTATGTGGACAAAATGTGGGATAACAGGTTTAAAAATAAATAACCATGCTTCAGGAAACCTAGAACAGTGCCTAAATAGGGAGAGGTGGATCTCCCATGATAGATGTTAGCTTGTAAGATCCACTAATTCCAGTTGTACACTGGCGCAGGGCTGGCGCAGGGCTGAGGACTCTGTAGCCTGGATCTTGTTCATTTTTTAAGGTCATCCAACCCATGGACTGATTCACACTGAATATCCAGTGTGAGCCTATCCAGAGAAGGGGTGCCTTTTTTGATCCCCAACATTTCCCCCATGGTCCAATGGCCCCTAATTAAAGGAAAACCCAAATGATCCAAACCACTCATTTAGAGCAGGAATGGGCAGAAAGAAAATCAGAATCTACTAGGAGACCTTTGGTGATTTGTAGTAGATCAGCAAGGATTTCTCAGTCCCAATTCTTTAACAACAGAGACAACAAAATGACTCCCTGAAATTAGACTGCTGCACTGAAGTATGCTTTGGGCAATTGGGGACTGAATTTTTGTGTAGAAGGGCTGTGAGCTCAGCACTGATACTCAAAACAATCCCCGTCCTCAGCAGCTGCTAAGAGGAACCTAGTTCTTTAATTATAAGTGTTATGTCTTTTGCACCCGGCTCTGGCTGGCAGAGTTCTAGTAAAACACAAAGTAAATCCTGCATGGCTCTCCTGTCCTCCCTCTCCTGGTTTAGTGGGCAGTTAGGATCCTCCGACCTAGCTACAGGACAGACTGCAAAAGGAGAATAAAGCAATCCCAGTGTAAAAAGGTAAAGAAATGTTACCAGAACCAGAACCTTGGACTGCAGCCCAACAGAATTAAGGTTGGGCTACTCAGCCACAGTGCTCCTAACTCATATAAACACCAGTTTATCTTGCTGGAGGAGTGCAAAAGAAACTTCTCCAATACCTGTAGCAGAGGCAATCTTTCAAATGACAGAGCTTTTGCAAAACAGACCTAATGAGTCTGCTTTAGAAGATTAGAAGAGATGTTGCATGTACCCACGATTCATCTGCTTCCTAATAATAAGTTTGTTTCCCCTCAGGACAGACTCAAATAGATATTATTCATTCTATGAAAAGACACCTGAGAGCAAAATCAGACATGATTTAATGTAATGGGGGGGGGGACTCTTAGAGCCAAACCAGACATGGTAGCAGCAGACCTATTCATTTACACCCAGGTCTGCCTCAGTTGTGTATAAAGCAAGGGCCCACTGCTTCATGAAAACAAGGTGGATGGATCAGGACTTCCAGGCACTTCCACTGTTTGTGGCTTACCTACCTAAGGTTCGTTTACCTATGGCCTCCACCACTAAGTGCTTTCTCATTCCCCTGATTTCAATGAGTGAGATCAACTGGGTAAAAAGTGCTTGTGGGAAACTTTACACAATCATGGAGTGGTAGGCATGGAGAGGCTTTAGTTCAGTGTGATGCACTTACTGTAAGGGTGAGATCTCATTTTTACATGAATGGTCTGCTACTGTCTTGCCAAGTTTGAACATTACATTCAAACACAGAAAAATAATAATAATTTTGGCATCAGAGATTCAGTATATATTATTAGTTATTCTGGAAAAGGGTAACTAATAATATGCGTGGCAGCCCAAGAAGGATTAAGCAGCTTAATACAAATGTTTTCGTGACTAATGCACACCATACCAATTTTGGCAAGGTTTAATGAGGAAAGCTGAGTTTGGGTCTTTAGTTGTTGGTAAGGGGAATGGCAAAGTACAGCACTTGCACTGTGCTGCCATAGAAACAGCAGAGACGTTTCTTGCAGAGTTAAAATGAGTGGACCAAGAGCCCCTTTTCACGACCAGCCACGGCCCTTGCTTGTGGTGACCACCAGTACCATATGCAATCATGCGATGGCTGGCAGCGCACACTGAGCTTTAGCACTCTTGCACATTTGGCCGATTCTGTCCATTTGCAGGGCATGCTGAAACTCAACGCACACAGCGTTCTGCCTAAGCTGTCACCCATCAGATGATGGAATCTGCTTGTTCATTAAAAAGGAGCCCTCAGGAGAGCTGTCGCTCTGGTGTTGAATCAAGTAAAGGTGTAGCCCGTCACTCACACAAGCACTTTTATTGCAATGAGCTCCATGATCACTCCATGAGCTCGACATCTAATCAGAACTATACTAATAAAGGGAGTGATGTATTTGAAGAAAGTATTTTTATTTGGTTGCTCTGAGAATCTGACAGTCCTGCCTCACACTGTGCTGGAGAAATATCACACAGATGTACTATGCAGAGAGAAAGGGCTGTGCCTCATCACTGCTAAGCTTAAAATCACGTAAAAGGGCCAGCTGTGGACAAACTCAAGTTCTTACCTGTTTCTCAGTCATAGCATAGAGGTACTGGAGATCAGGGCTGAGCACTAAGTCCCGCAGGATGGAGCTGCCATCATGAGCTATGACATTCTCATACTGCAATGCTGAACGTCCAATGGGATTGGCAGGGTCCACAAGGATCTGAAAGAAAAGATGGCAGCTTTAGCATTTGCTGTTGTGATGCCTAGTATCATCAAGATGGGAGACATTTGTTGGGCAGCAAATGAATAATGTGCCAATACACACCAATAGCTAGCTGGTGGGGGAACAGTTCTTTCTACAGAAAGGAAGACAAACCTATGAGGAGCTTTAGGTATACAGTATATGATAGTCAGCCCTTACCCTGTCAACCAACACCATGTTCCTTAAAACTTCAAGACTTCCAACTAGGCCAAAGTCATGGGCTGGTGTTTGATAAATCAGCCTAATGGGAATTCCAAGAACCCCATCCCAACGGCATGTTTTGGCTGCCACAAGTAGAAGCAGAGAAGGAAAAGCAGAGTCAGGATGATTCTCCAAAACAGAAACCCATCTTTCATTCATTTTTCTAAATATTTTATTTAAGGGGAAATAATGAACCCTCAACCTAATATTGCCAGCCAACAAGAGCCCCTCCCACTCCCCTTGCTGCTTTAGAACCCTTATCCAGGTTGCCCTTTTTTGGCCTCTGTTCATTAATCAAACTACTCCTTGAGAGTTAGGACAAGAAATAGCTCCACCTGGTTTCCATTTAAAATAAAACTACATTATGCACTTCAGTGCACATTAATGCTCTTCAATTAAATCTAATGAACTTTAAATGAAGCAGGGGACTTCCGGATAATGTGTTAATAGCTCCAAAGAAAGTACAAATGGCTGGTAAGGGGTGTGCAGAGAAATAGTGGCAGCCACACAGGCATTGCAGAGGAGATGAAACACAAAGCTCTGTTTTAACTGGGGTGAGCCTTCCATTACATATCTAGACTGGGAGAGCACTAGGTGGAGGAAGAGTTTAATCTACTGGGAACTTCATCCCACCAAATGTGCAACTACAGAAATATTGCCAAATATTTGTATGAACACACTCATCACAACCTAGCTCCTTTGTCATGTGGTCATTGTATGCAATGTTTTGCTCATCTTAACATTAACTCTCTCCGTGCACTTGCAGGACAGCTATTACAACCCTAACTGTCACACACCTGGATTATTTAAGCTTTGTTTTGATCAGCATTTCTCCCCTGCTGAACTTTCCCAAGTTTTTTAAAGTATTCTCTGGTGTGGAAAAAAGGTGGAGCATCAAAAAGCTTATAGCCTAGCACACTTTCCCTAAGCATCAATGGCACAGTGCATTTAATGTAACATTAGTGGAGAGTTAGCATATATAATCACCTTTGTTTTATGATCAAGGACCCATGTTCTGCCTCCCCAATAACAGAAGAGAAGGTAAACCAGCACCTTTGTTCTAGGCAAGGGATATAGTAAATGCTCTAATCCCATTACTACTCACAGTGACAATAAAGCTTATCCTAAAGACCTTGCTTTCACTATAGAAGGCATAACCACATTAAAAAGGCACTCCAGGGTCATAGCCAACCCATGGCAGGGATGAAATACAATAGGGTTAGGTTACAGGTAGGTAGCCGTGTTGGTCTGGATCGAAGTAAAATAAAAAAATTCCTTCAGTAGCACCTTAAAGACCAACTAAGTTTTTATTTTGGTATGAATACCAAAATGCACACGAAAGCTCATACCAAAATAAAAACTTAGTTGGTCTTTAAGGTGCTACTGAAGGAATTTTTTTATTTTACAATAGGGTTAATTCTCTAATGTTAACTGCCACCTGGCTGCTGAGCACGAGTCATTTCCTTGCCCAGAAAGTATTTGCTTGTGACACACTTATGGCCAAACTTGTGTAAGCTGAACTGTGAGGGGAATGGTCAGTAACCTAGTCCTGCCTCACAGCAAGAAACTAGACTCAGAGGCCTTTTGGACCTATCTAATTCTATGACATATAGTTAAAGTGGTGATATACCACAACTTTCCCAATAACCTCTAGAATGTTTTGGACTACAATTCCCACAATCCCTCACTTGGCCACTGCTTGTGCTGGCTGGGTCTGATAGTCCAAAATGTCTGGAGGGTAACAAATTAGGAGATATTGATTTACCATGCTAGCAGTGGCTAACATGAGTTACCAACAGACTCTAGAAATTCAGTTCGTCTTTTATATGTTTCTGGGCGATGCATGTCGTAAGTACTCTCCTACACATAGAGAGGTGTATAGGAAAGCAGAAACTATTTCACCCTATCAGCTTCCTGGATAACCAAATGTGGGCACATAAAATTCACACCAAATCCCACCTCTTATGCCTGGTACTAAAGCCGCTTCTCCAGACTTTCTGTCAGGCAAGTGCAACATTTGGCAGTAAGAGTGGGAATTCTTCACCCTCACCCATCACCCTCAATCCCACTCCAAAAGATGGACCCAGCATATTACATTACAGAAAACAAACCTGTCTGTAAAGCTGAGATGGAACCAGGAAAATAGCAGTTCTATTTCCCCAGACATAGAAAGCACTTTCCACACAGCACCCATCAAATGTCCAACAGACAACAATAGTTCCCTGTTCAATTTTAGGCCGTGACCAAGCCCCACCTCCTGACTTTACCATCCATGTAGTTCCCATTCTTGGAGACTATCTCATGGCGTCCCCATATGGTGGAATAGTCTACTGATTTGGAAGCGAAAGCACGGAGTGCTTCGGTCAGAGACCCTTCCATTCATTCCCACTGGATTTCAGTAGTAGTAGGCAAATTGTGGAGAAAAGTCTAAGTGACAGATTCAAAGTCACATAAAAACAAAAAACAAAATTGTGTCTGGCTAGGCTATTACTTAATGGGAAATGAGTAATTCATTTTGTTGCCTCTAGTTCCACTGGCAATGTTTAATAACTGGGACATCGTTCATCTTCACAACCCGCCCCCAACCAAAGCGCTCCCCCACCCTAGTCCCCAAATAAAGCCCCACAGCGCGCATTGCAGCTTCATTTCCCTCGTTGCAATAAATAGACTCCATCCGTCCATTTGCATACTTTTCAATCAGGCAAAGGAAGTGGGGCTTAGGAGGCAGGATCCTGGCGTGTGGCTGATTAGCATGGAAATGTATGCGGCTCACAAACAAACTGGGGCCCGTTTAATTAGAGCGGCGCCTTTGATTCACCGCCAACATCCAGCACACACCAGCCCCGGATTATTTTTAGTCAGTTTTACAAAACAAATGTATTTGATTAAGAGAGACACCCCTGAGCTAAGGAAGGCTGACAGACAGAGGCAGAGACGTGGGGAGGTTGGCCCCCTACAGGGAACAGGGCCTGGGCCTGTGGTGAAGGTGTCCAGGAATGCAGGTGCAATTGTGAGGAGCCCTCACACGCGGCCTGACAGCTGCACAGCAAAAATGGAGGGAAGCACTGGAATGCGTCTCTGCACCTGCCGATTCCTGCTGGAAGTCCTGCAATGATCCCCCCCAATTACTGTGCTAAAAACGTGTCCCAGTCCATGGATGGGCCTGACCCTCAGGTTGACTAAAATCACTATTTCATTCACAGGTCCGTCTCTAGGAGTTCCTTGTTGCCAACAGCTCCCTCCTCATCCTTCCTACGGGCCTGTTCCTCCCTCCCTCAGTGCACCATCCTTGAGAGAGGCAGACATCTTTTTCACTGCATGTATACCACACAAACATACAGCAGGGAGCCGCTATTGACCTGTCTCCCTGCTGCATGTTTCCCACCGTGCAGACACACAGTGAAAGGAAGCTGTGCCAGAGCACAGGACAGAAGCAAGCAGATATATGCTACATTTTAAACACATGCTTCTATTGTAACATGCAGGAGTCATTGAGTTAACCTGAAATCCAAGGCCCTGAAAGGGGAGCTTCCATTGATTCCGCAAGCTCTTTCTCCTGCATATCAAATATAGGTCATTACAAGAGTTTGTAACCCCCTGCTGGTCAATTATTTCTATTTGAATGCTAAAAGCTTCGTCAATAGGCCACTACCTGAAGTTACTAGAATATCTGCATTAGCAATCAACCTCGCTTTGTACATGCAACTGAGATTTATCTTTTTTTTTTTTTTAGCCTCTCCAATTCCAAAGACTCTGTGCCAGGAACATTACATTAAAACGTATACGAACGGAGACTATATAAAACAGATACAACTAATATAAACACCCACCTGAAACAGCCAAAACCACCCTAAATGAAAAGCCTTATGAACCAAATGAAAAACCTTATGAACCAAAATGGTCAAAGGCCTGGAAACGATGCCTTATGAGGAACGGCTTAAGGAGCTGGGTATGTTTAGACTGGAGAAGAGAAGGTTAAGGGGTGATATGATAGCCATGTTCAAATATATAAAAGGATGCCATATAGAGGAGGGAGAGAGGTTGTTTTCTGCTGCTCCAGTGAAGCGGACACGGAGCAATGGATTCAAACTACAAGAAAGAAGATTCCACCTCAACATTAGGAAGAACTTCCTGACAG
The DNA here is from genome assembly GCF_965207765.1 of Zootoca vivipara. NCBI lineage: Eukaryota > Metazoa > Chordata > Lepidosauria > Squamata > Lacertidae > Zootoca > Zootoca vivipara. The sequence goes on along the minus strand of NC_142584.1, from coordinate 83,245,954 downwards.
TAAGAGCTGTTTGGCAGTGGAATTTGCTACCAAGGAGTGTGGTGGAGTCTCCTTCTTTGGAGGTCTTTAAGCAGAGGCTTGACAAGCATATGTCAATAATGCTTTGATGGTGTTTCCTGCTCGGCAGGGGGTTGGACTGGATGGCCCTTGTGGTCTCTTCCAACTCTATGATTCTATGAATACTTCTGAAAGATTCTTGTCCGTATTTACATATGGACCACTTTTCTATTAAAACATCCAAAGTAGCTTACAAGTGTAACACAAAGTTGCCCTAGTCCAAGAAGAAAGTGCTCGGATCCCAAGCTTTAGTAGCACACTCCAAGGGGAATGTTGTTGTGGAGTTGACTCTCTGTGTGTGAACTGATGTCTTGAATATACTTGGGGGCACAACTAAGAAGTTCTCCTTGGTCCATTGAAGAAATCAGGAGTAGAACATAAGAGATGGAGCCTGTTTCTGAAGGGATGTTTCATCCCAAGCCCAAAACCCCTTCAGAGTTCAAAAAGTATTCAGTTGTGGCCCAAAGAAGATTATGACTGGCCAAGTTCAGTCACTGAGCCTTGTGGCTGAGTGGAGATTGGAACCCAGTTCCCCTGGTCCAAGTCTGACTTTCTGTCCACTGCAGCTCACTTCTGTCTCTCGTTCTGAAAAGTGTAGCTAACCTGTGCCCTCCAGAGGTACCTGGACTACTACAACTCCCACCATCCCTCACCACTGGCCCTGCTGGTTAGAGCTGATGGGAGCCGAAGTCCACATCTGTAGGCCCACATTAGCCACATCTTATTATTTATATAAAAATGTAGACACTGTGTGTGCGGAGGTAACACCCTTGCACCGTAACCACTGAACTGAATTGCATCAAATTAGGGCAAAGTGTACCTTGCCCATCAGGGAGGGATCTGGCGTAAATTTTTTTCCAAAAAAGCACACCTTTCATACCTAAAATAATGATTAAACACAAAACAGTGGCGCCCAAATTAGGCATCACCAGCACAAGGTCTGAAGACTCCAGCAGCATCCAATAAAAAGGCAGATGTGGTTTAGATAGGATTTTTTCTACTTATGAATGTTTAGATAGGGTTGCTTCTACTTACAAATTTTTTCTCCCAATGCATTCCTATGGGATTCGACTTTTCCTATGGGATTCGAATTTTTCCGACTTACAAATGTGCGTTCGAAACGCATTAAATTCTTAAGTAGAGGTACCACTGTACAGGGCAGAGGCGTCGGCTCGCATTTAAATACACCAAGGCGGCCATTACCAGACAACCCACAGAGTCAGGCCAAGGAATGGAGATACAGGGTGGAGGCATCAGCTCGTATTTAAATACTAGCCCAAGCCAAGGCTGACAGACTAGGCCTCGCCTCTACTTTACAGCCTACAAACTAGGCCTTGGCTCTACTTTACAGACTAGGCCTCGACTCTACTTTACAGCCTACAAACTGGGCCTCTACTCTACTTTAAATACTATCCCGAGTGGAGCCCTGGGTGGGGGGAGGGGGGAGGGGCCCAAATAGGTCATGGGCTTATGTAGGGTGGGGGGAGCCACAGGGTGGGGGGATGGGGGACGGGATACCTCATGGGTCGCTACAGGATGGGAGTAATCACAGGGATGAGACACAACAACGGGGGGGGGGGACACATAGTCCAGGGGGGAACGGACACATCCTCCCCCTTTCCTGGGAAACAAGGACCCTGAGTTAGGCACAGCAAACAATCATAAGAAAACAAAAATAATTAAAACAACAAATCCAAGGACAACGTTCATACATCCGGAAAAGCATATTACATCAAAACACTAACAAAAAACAAGTTATGCAACCATTACCATTCAAAACACAAATAACATCAATACTCCGCCCCCCACAAAAACCCCACAGCAACGCGTGGCCGGGTCAGCTAGTCTGTTATAAAGAGAGTCCATTATATCTGATAAGGAACTCATTACAACTCTAAACATTGCATACTTCTATAAAAACCCATTGGTTTGCTAAAAATACATTATTATACCTATTTCATACTTGTTATTATCTGGGACTATAATTGGTGGCTTTTTCAGCTACAGGCACTTCTTTTCTTCAACATGGCAACAATTTCACCTAAGATGCACTGTCATGTCGAATGCACCCTTCCGGTCATTTTATGGGCTGTATTCACAGCACAATCGATCAATACACTCTTACCCTAGTTTTGAAATCGATCTGTGGGTGTGTTAAGTCATTCCAGCAGTAACATTTAACTACTAGGCTAATTCTACAATTATATTAATCTGCCATGTAGTGCTAGGTAAGTGGATGAGATCTCCAATAGCAAAACATAAAAAGCCTGTACAATGAAGCAGCTATCAGAGCCAGGGTGGCACAGAAGATAGCATGCTGCGTTTGGAGCTGGGCTCAAATCCCTGATCAGCTGTGAATCTGACTGGGTGACCTTAGGTCAACCACAGTCTCTCTCAGCTTAACCTTCCTCAGAAGACTGTTCTGATGGTATAGGGAGGGAACTCCATCTGTGTCACACTGATCCCCAAGCAGAATACAAATATGATGGATGTGCGCTGACTTGCGGTGTGCTCAGTGCTTAGTAGAAACTAGTTCGGTTTTTTTTTTTTTTCACATTTTGGCACTTTTTATCTGGTAGCATGTTGTGTAAATATATAAATGAATTCAAGCATTATATGGAATTGCATTAACTGTAATTTCCAGGCAGACAGATATATTTCAGAATTTTAATACATGCACCAACAAGGTATTCAGGACCATAAATTACTCATTTTATCAGTCTGCAAATAGTTTTATCGGTCAGTGAGTGGATTTGTTCTAGGGCATTATGATCGACTGTTTTGTTTTTTTTTTTAACATACTTTTTATTAATTTTACAAAATACAAAAAAACAAAAAAACGGTACATACTTAAACCCCTTTTCCACCTCCTTCCTACCCACCCACATGGGTCCTCCCCTGCCACAGAAGTATCCCATGTTTGTGAACAGTCAGAAATGGTCCATTTTATGCTTGGATTTCTGTCCTCCTCCCCCTCCCCTGACCCCAAAGCCCCCCCCTGCCACCAGGGAGCTCCAGCAAACCAGGGCAGTACGCAGGAGGACATCCATCCAACCATCTATTGTTATACCAAAAAAAGAGAAAAATAGAAATAGGAAAAAAAGGGGAAAAAGAAAGGGCGAAGAAAAAAAAGAAAAAGAAAAAACAATACAAAACAGAAAAATTTTTCTTGCATTCATAGTTGAAAAACCATATTTTATGGGCTTCCCCTCCCCCCCTTCCCCGGTTTTCATCCCTTTTTTATCATCTGCAACAGTTTCTTACTTTATAAAAATACACCTTTGTATCTTATACAACTTATAAATCAATTGTTAACATTTTCATCTAATATTCAAATCACTGAAAATTCAAACTCCCATTTTCTCTTCCCGTGCCTAATTTTTTTTTTTTCTCCCTCTATAAGCCTCCATATTTTCACATTTTCCAAAATCCATTCACTTTTAAAACTATAACTATTCTCAATTTAACCTTACATCCCCGATTACCGGCTCCACCCCCCCCAATCCAGCAAATTCCAAAATCAGCAGACCAGTTATAAACCTGTTAATCCATCCTTATAATCACAACATCACTTTCCCTTCACCCCACCCCCTGTTTACAGTCTCTTGCCATCCAGGTCACCATACAGGACCCCTGAATTTCTTCTCTTCTCTGCATATTTTTTCCTTCTTCCCTGTGGGCGTTCTGGAGTTCCAATAATACCAATCGTGCCCCCCTCAAAGGCAGGGCACTCCATCCAACTTTTTGTAGAGTAGAGTCATCATTTTTTTCATGGTGTGTTTCATTTTGTGTTGAGTCATCACAGTCCTCATCTTCATCTTTTCCTTCCCCATCATTGTCATTCTCACATTGCTCTTTTTCAGTGTCAAAAGCTTCATCTCCTAGAAAATCATATTCCGCCATCACCTCCTGAAATTTCTGCTGTAACTCCTGTCGTCGTGTCTCCTCTTGACATAACTCTATTCTTGTTTCCCACATTAAGGTCAAAACAGACCGCTGGAACTCAGGGGAACACTTTTTTGTTGACATATTTCAGTCCTGCCAAGGTCAAAACTTATCACGTGGGGTGGAATATGATCACAGTTTATTTTCTCGACTCCATTTTAACAAGCTGGCTGCATTCTTCAAGTCTTGTTAACAATAAAGTTCGAACTCACATTTCACAAGCACTTAAGCCAAAAAAGAAATTCCACAAAGTCCAGAAATACAAAGTGAAGTAAAAATTGACTTATAAATCCTGATCAACTCACTGGATTGCCTGGGCTGCCGGCTCCCGAGGGAAAGAAAGGTTTTTCTTAGGCTTTACCTCATTGCTGCAGGGCAGTCATAAACCACAGTCTCTCTCCCCTTTTCACCCTGCATCAAAGGGGATATTCTCTTTGATGCCTTTGAGGGATCCTTTTGAATTACAAATCTTCTGTTTATGGCTTCGGGTTTCTATTTACTGTCTCTTTGTTGCCGTGGGGGGGGGGGTGGCTTCCTCTTTTCTCCCCTCTCTCCCAGACCAAATTGTTTTATAATCCAAATCGTGAGGTTACTTACAGTCTTTTCCAATCGTTTTATTTTCGGAAGAATCCAGCGCTCTCCGCCTTCGGCTTGAAGCTTCTCCCTGCTAGAATAACGTTGCCGCTCAAAATGGCCCCCGCGACTTCTACCCTCCTCGCTCCGGAGCTCTTATTAGAGCTAACCGAAGAGTTGGGGAGTCCGGATTGGGTCTGTGCCGAGCAAATTGCCCTCGGGACGCCCTTCCCGAGGTTCTAAGGGGCGCAGCGTTGCTCTCGCTGCCCTCCCCACTCCTAGCAGAGACGGGCCGTCTCGGAGACGAGACGAAACCCCGCCGATCGACGCTGGCGCTGAACCCGGAAGCCCCGAAACTAGTTCGGTTTTAATGACATTCACTGACTAAAGCCTGAGACAAGGGTGAGATAATTTTGGGTGGCTCCTCCCTTAGATTTTTATTTTATTTTATTTAAAAAAGCCTCTTTGTAGACTCTTTGGGCCTTAAAGCTGAAAGAGCATTATATCAGGTACATGTTTATCAACATGCAATAGTGGCAACAACCAAGGAGCAAACATGGTCATCAAGATCTCATTACTGTACAGAGTTGCTCTGACTCGTTGTGCAGCAATGATTCTTACTTGCTGTAGGGAAAAAGTGAACGGCTGTTTGCAAGTCTGCACCTCTATACTTCCAAAAAGAAAAGAAAGCTAGATATGGTGGGGAGAGAGTGTCTTGCACAGGAAAAACAGAAGACTTCTGGAACAGGGAGTGCACCCACAAATATGCCCTGCTCTTGCTCTTGCTCAAGGAGTCAAATTACAAAAAACCCATGGACAAGATGCTTTTTATTCTTTGTTTTCGTTAAAGTGTTAAGGACAGCTGTAGATGCTTTGGCCACACTTCGTATTTGTTATCCTCCAGGCATTCATAGGAGTGGTTACACCTGCCACAATGTGTTAACAGTTTTGGTCTCTTTCCTATTGTCCCAAGGGGAATTCTGGTTTTATCTCCTAGAAATTCGTTTGCAGTGTAGGCAAAAACACTTTCAGTGGAAAACTAAGGAAACAGGCCTCTTAAGCCGAGGAAGGAGCAGGGAACTACAATGCATTTGAGAAGTACACACACACACACACACACACACACACACACACACACACACACCATCTTCAGTACCAGAAGCACGGGATGAGATGCAGTAAATGACTTGCAGCTCACACCTCTCCAGGACTGTTTCACCTTCACCTGCTTGAAGCAGGGTAGGGTTCTAAAACAGCTGGAATTTGACAGTTTCTTGATCCTTCTTTGAGACCAAGCAGCTATTAAGGCGCAGTGGCACTGTGAAGGAGTCCTATCCACCTAGGTTCTTCCAAACCCCATCTGCCACCAGGTGTGGGAAGGTACAGGGGCATGAGATGTGAAGAAGGGTATCTGTAAATCAGAACAACACTCCTAAGAAACATTCTCTTCCTGCCCTCCATTCCACACTTCCACCCAGGGGAATAAGCATTTACCAAAAAAAAGCCCCTTATTAACCTTTCTCCTTATCCTGATGCTGATAATTACTCAAATACTAATAATTACTCTAGCTAATTTCTCATTGAGAATTCTGCTCATATTCACTCCATCTCATGTAAGTCAGTCACAGCACTAGGCTGGATTATTCAGGGATGAGTCTTAAAATGTAACATGGTTAGAGAATATACAACAATATTAAAACAGGAGATAAGAAGATAATGTGTTCCTGGCTTACACTTCCTGGCCATTGATGAGCATCCTCAGTGATTTATTAACCATAGGTGTAGCTCAAACCTGAGCAGTAGCTTTGTCAGCTGTATTGCAGAAGAACACAGGAAGAAAATTCAAACCTGATATTTATAAAAGGGAAAAACTCTTTAAAACCATGTTACACAACTGAGTAGCATGGAGTTTTCATTTACACACCTAGAACACAGGTGCAAAAAGATCATTCTGATGTCATGTGTAAATAGCTACTTAATTCTTTCCTCACTTAGCATTCAAATTATTATTATTCCATGCAAACGATTTTCTGGTTTCTTTACTTGTAGCTCTGGACTTCTTTCCAAATTAGATATCTTGAGCTTGTGGGAACACACTTGCCTTAAATGTGTCCTAGACATACAGCAGAAGGATTCAGAAAACAGAATGGAGTCTTAAGATGGCCTACAAATGAAACCCAGGGAAAACCATGTAAACTAGGTCAAGTCTGGAGTGGCAAACAGTGAGTTGCAGAGTGATTGCATAACATGGGCAATGAAGTGCTGACCCACAAGTAATATTCCTTCCCAAGAAAGAGCACACAAAAAATACATCCTCTCTGCTGCTCACGTGGCATCCAACATGGATCATTACAATAAAACAAAAACACACAACTCAACAATGAAATTGCAAGAGCTGTACAATAAGCAGTGATAGAGGTGAAAACCTTTTGTGTTAAAAACAATACAGCTATTAAAATAGATACAAACCATCAGTAAAAGGGCCTGACTCGCCCCCGTAGAAAGAGGTCATCATAATGTTAGTGCTGCTCTGAAGGAAGTCAGACACAGGGAAGAAATTCAGTTTGGTGCTGGCTAACCATGGGACACAAGCAACCTGCTCTACAAGAGGTGCTATCTCATAAAGAAAGAAAGAAATCCCAAGCACAAATCCCCTTTAGGAAGTTCAGAAACTCAGGTTGGAACTTGCAAAAGGATGAGCAGGTGTTACTGTAGGACCAGCCTTTCTATCCTGGTGCCTTCCAGATGTTCCAAACAACAACTCCCATCAGCCACAGACAGTTCTGCCAACTAGCACAGCTGGCAAAGTACAATAAACACCTATGAAGGATAGAAACTGGAGAATGACCCATGTTCAGAAGTGATATTAGCACGGACACCTCTATAATATCAAGCAGACTGCACAGTGCAATCCTGTACATGTTATGAAGAACTGACTTCCAGGTAAGTGCATTCAGGATTGCAGACTTGTCTGCCTGTAAGTCCCATAAAAATCTGTGGGACTTACTTCTCAGTAACATGCATAGGATTGTCCTGCGACTCACTTTCAATCTTAAATGTGAATCTTTCCAGACTATAGCAACTAAAACAAACAGACTTGCCTTGCCAATAAAAGAAAGCCCTCCCATGAACTGGTACCTGTATCCAGAGCTTCCTGCTGCAAATAGATGGTGGCTGGTGGCCAATCTGTCCCAAATGGTTAGGTAAATCACCCGGCAGCAAATACTATTCTTTTGTTTGATGCTGCTATTTACCACTCGCATATTTATGGATAATTGAACAATTCCATCAGCTTCATATTCTGAAAGGACAACAACTTGACCCACCTCCCACTGTGTTGAGACTCCACCGAACTGCAATTCAACAGATCAATTATTTTAGGCCAGATAAAAGATTTTAGCCCTTTGTCCCTGCTGTTATTGCCTACTATCTCTTGGCTGCACAAGCAAACTTAATATTGGCATTTCCTGACTCCCCAACCACCCACCTGATGCTGCAGGCTCAATATTCCTTCAATAATGGTGTTTACATGCTTTATTGGGCTCTGCGCAGATATATAACATGGTCATAAACACAAGCTCTGTCTGAAGATACCGGTAGCAAACACACCTGCCAAATATGGCAAGTTGCAAAAGTAAAAAAATCAGCAATGCAATGCTCAAACTGCAGCTGTTAACTGAATTAAATTCATGCAACCTTCAACATAATTTCATGTGGGTCGGGGAGCCCTGAGAGAAAGGAGGGTGGAAATGGGTCAAATGGCCTAAATGGATGGAGCAGTAGGAGAAGGGGTGGGTGGGACTCTGGAAGCAGTCAGTTGAGTCCCTTACCAAGACCAATCTATATCTCCCCTGGCAGCCTCCTGAGCAGGGAAGAACAGGCGGTGAGGAGAGATAAGATGTGGCCCTGCCCACTTTTGCTTCTGATCTCATCTACACCTGACTTTGGGTTTGCCCACTGCCAACATGTAGGCCTAAACACGTTATCCCCACAGCCCTTGAGTGGAAGGCATATATATATATATATATATATATATATATATATATATATATATATATATATATATATATATCCCCAATACACACAGACAGAAATATCTCCCAAAGATTACAAATTTGTATTTCTGTTCTATGGAGTCAAAGATAGAATGTTCCTTGAAAGGAGAGCTGCATCAAGCAAACAGATACAAAGTACAAAGGAAAGAGAGTCAGAACAGTTTGCCAGCATTTCCACACTGCAGGAGGACTCCGAATAGGAATCGCACCTCCTGCCTGCCAAATTCTGTTCCTCCTGACCTTCCTACTCTGAATCCATCCTTCCTTTTCCTGGGTCCACCCCACTGCATGTCTCTCATTCTTGCTTGCCTCTGCCTGCCTCCCTCCCTCCCTCCCTCCCTGCCCCCCCCCCCCCGAACAATGCTCTGTGTTGCTTTGTACTCTTATCTGTATGTGGCTGTGATTAATTCTCAGTGGCTGGCAGCAACAACAAGAGGGAGGCGCTTTAGTTTGCTGCCATACTTCAAAGGCAAAGACTTATCTGCCTGAAACACACTTTGCAGCCTTTTCAGGGGAACCCTTCCCAGTTCTACGGGGCTCACAGGGTGTTGAGAAGCAGTGCAAAAGGAGGGCTTTTTTATGGTACTGCATTTCAAAGCCCCCCTCCCTTCCTCTCTACTTGTCCATCCCCAAGCTACCGTTCTGTGCTCTGTGCTGACACCTGCTGGAAGAGATGGGGTGAGTCAGTTCTGCAGATATTTATGCGTGGAGGAAATGTTATTTTGAATCAGCCCTGGCATTCCCTTCCTTCCCAACACAATCTGTTTCTTAACTTTGCTGCTTTATTAAAACTGAGGGTGGTTTCAGAACGTCACTATTTTGGGTTGGGATTCAATCACACGCTGGCAAATTCAGGTTGCACAGTTGAAGTTGAAGGACCCTTGTAGATGACCTGCTTGCTGAGCATTCATCCTGCTTTGTTTGCAGGGAGATTAGACAATGTCAAGCAAGTGTTGTCCAACACTTCACAGTGCATTTTCCCTTATCACAAACAGTCCAGCATTTGGGGGGGGGGGAGAAGGCTTGTTGTTCAGGACCTCCATTTTGCCACATTTTGTAATGAATGTTCATTACCATGGGCGCAGAATGTATTTGATCTTCGAGGTAAAGGCAACCACCTCCATTACCAAAATTCAAAAACACAGAAAAACCAGAAGAAGCACACAACTCTGCACCATCTCCAGCTTATGCATTGCCTTAAGAAATTCTTGACAACATCAGAAGCACAATATAGAATTTGAATGTAGTGGAAGCAAAGGTTCAGCAAGCATTGCCTGCCTGCCTGCCCACCCCCTCTCTCCACATGGACTTTTGCACTGGACCATGGCAGATCCATGTGCATTTCAAACTTCAGGCACTTGGTGTTCCCCATTCATAAAACAAGCACTTTGTTTTGGTCCCTATCCCAGCAGGGCTCAGATAGAGCATCCAAGACAAGGCAGGTGGGGAGAAGAGAGGCTGTACATTCAGACAACAGCAGGAAGCATTTAATAGGGAAGCTCAGCTATCACTGCTCAGCCACGTGTCTCGGTGGGGCGCTCAGGGCTTCAACAGATCTGAAAGGCGATTGATATGGAATCATCTCTCCATGAACCCAGCGACTCTGATCCCAGCAGCTCCCAAACAGAGGGAAACCACTTTCCTCACCATTGAGATTCAGCCGTTCCAAGGTAGAGCAAAGGAACCAATGCTACACATGGCAGCACTGTAAACACGAGCTTATGACAAGAAGGGAAGAGCATTCTTTGTTGAAGTGAGGCGGCTGGGGGATTGAGAAAATAGTATTAGCCCCAATGACATCTGTCCAAGGGCTTACCCAGACGATGCAGTTTGTGGTTCATTACTATGCCATTTCGAAACCACACGGAAATAACAAGAAATTAAGACTCTACACTACCCAGTAATTTGTGGCTTGTTCTGATTGAATGAGTAGCAGTCACCCCCAAGTTTTACCATATTTATCATACACAAGCAGCAATTTATCAGGGAGGAAGGGGATGAACCAGCACAATAGGCTGTGCACAGAGGTATCTCAAAGCCCCAATCACTGGTTTTTTAAAAAACTTGAAACATCATGATTGCAAAAGACCTTTAGTGATCGTAAGTAGAGAAAAGGTCCACTTCTCGTTCAACAAAGAAGCAGAAAGATAAACCCTTTATGGAGGAAGGATGGCGAGGGCTGAAAGGTTCCCTGGAGCCAAACAAACTAGAACAGTCTCTTCATCATTTAGAAATTGGGCAATTCCATATATGCCACTGTTTGAAATAATTGGCATGTACAAACAAGACACTACTTTCTTGCTGGCTCTTGAAGAGCTGATACCCTGTTTCTCCTAAAATAAGACATACCCATAAAATAAGCCATAGCAGGATTTCTAAGCATTTGCGCAATATAAGCCATACTCCGAAAATAAGACATAGTGATAGGCGCAGTTCTGGAGGGCCCCAAGGAAGAGGTGAGGCTGGACACGTAATAAAAAATAAGATATCCCCTGAAAATAAGCCACTGTGGGGTTTTTTTTAGGAGAAATAAATATAAGACGGAGTCTTATTTTCGGAGAAACACGGCATCAGGAACTGCTGGGGCTGGAACCTGGAATTGATAGCTTTCTGCCACTGAGTACAGGTTAGAGCAGCCTTTGCCAACCTTGTGCCTCCAGATGTTTGGGACTACAACTCCCATTACAACTCCCAGTGGAAGTTTTATATCCAAAATATCTGGAGGGCACCAGGTTGGGGAAGCTGGGTTATAGTATTTCCTCAGGCAGTAAAGGATTTCTGGCTCTTGGGAGTGGCTCCTCCCATCCAGGGCTGGTCATTTATTAGCTCTCCTCACTAGCTTTCTGTTCAGGCTAGGCCTTCGCCTTTTCAATAAATGTCTTGACGTGCTTTGACCTTTTTCTATCTCCCAGCTCTGATGCCTGATCCCGCTACTACTGGCCTGCAGCTCAGCTCTGCCAGTAGAGCCAGTCCTATCATTAAGCAGCGTGATGCAGCCAACTCAGTTGGAGGATGTTCAGGTACAGTGGAAGATGCTGTTCTGTCACCAATGTGAAAGAAGATTCAGCTGCCAGTCTGGTGGACTTCTTTATGTGGAATGGGGAGGTTGCCATCTTGTTCTTCACTTCAGGCAGCAAAATGTCCTGGGATGATGACCAGTTCTGCTTCTTAAAAAGCTATGGATCTTTGGATATGCTTGTCCCTATAGTGTATATATTCTATTTATCCAACTGACACCATTTTCTAGAAAATAATTAGCAATGAACAGTAATATTAAAGCAGTTCCTTACAGTTTTAGCAGCAGCAGAACTACACAATATTTCCTCAGTTTCCCAAAGGAGAACACTGTGCATATTTCCATTATAGAAGCAAAACCAGGGGTTCGCTACCAGTGTATTTTGGATCGAGACCATGCTGCTTTGGTAGTAGCTGTCATCTTCCACCTACCCATGAGACAACATCCTCAGCTCATTTTCATCCTTAGAGGACGACTGGAATACTTGGGACTTGGATCATTAAAGTCAGGAAAATTTAGCAACAACACAGGTAGCTTTAGGAAAGAAAGCTCTCTGCTGGGAACCCCTGGGAATTTTGTAGTGAACTTTTGCTCTGACTATTGTGAGATCTCTGCCAAGATCAGGCAGCAGGCAATGCAACCCTGAATCACCCATGAAAAGCAGGTAAATACTTATACCCAATGCGCAGCACCAAATGTGTCTGTCCGTCTGTCGGACTGTATCAGAGCAAGAGACAGCTGAGGCTCCTACAAGTGTCCGATGGTCAAATACAAGTGCTGGCATGAGTTGGACTCAAAATCTAGCTTGTGCCAGGATTTCAAATGAAGAGCTTGGGTGTGTGGGTGGAATGTAGCTGGCCAGGAACTAGAAATTTGGCAGAAGCCTTGTGATAGAAGCTCATGGATCTCCTTCCTGCTGATAGCCTTATCCAGAGCTAGCAGCCTTTCGTTTCCATAAGCTCACACACCCAGTCCCAGAATAACCCAAAGAGAACACAATCCCATCATGATGAAAATATACGCAGAGAGGGGGGCACAGTTAATTATCCTGTCCGTCTCTTGCAGTTGTCCTCTCAGAATGGATGGATGCCAAAGGATGGTCAAACAGTAGCCTTTCAGGGGAGGGGTTGGCATGGGGGCACGCTAATGACCCTCACCAACACATCTTTTGATTTGTTGCCCTGAACTAGCTCTCTCCATTCTGCACAGACAGATGAACTGATGTGACAGAATCAACCTTTGTGTCAGGTGGTCTGAGTTCTAGAACTCAAAACCATCTGACATGCAGGCGCAGGTGCACCTGCTATAGCAGGGGTCAGCAAACTTTTGCAGCAGGGGGCCGGTCCACTGTCCCTCAGACCTTGTGGGGGGCCGGACTCTATTTTGAAAAAAATATGAACGAATTCCTATGCCCCACAAATAACCCAGAGATGCATTTTAAAGAAAAAGGACACATTCTACTCATGTAAGAACACCAGGCAGGCCCCACAAATAACCCAGAGATGCATTTTAAATGAAAGGACACATTCTACTCATTTAAAAACATGCTGATTCCCGGACCATCCGCGGGCCAGATTTAGAAGGCAATAGGGCCACATCCGGCCCCCGGGCCTTAGTTTGGGGACCCCTGTGCTATAGTCTACATCAGGGGTCCCCAGACTTACCGGGCTTCGGGCCGGTGCCCGCTGCGCCGACCGCGCGGCGGGCCGGAGGGCAGGGGAGTGCGCGCCCGTGCGCATGCGCACACGCACACGGTCGAAAAAAACCGCCGAAAAACGCTTGTGCGCATGCGTATGGGCCTCCCCCGACCCGGAAGTGCATCGGAAATGACCTCTTCTGGGTCGGGAGAGGCCCATACGCATGCGCACAAAGGATTTTCGGCGATTTTTTGCCGATTTTGAAGATCGCCGTCGCTCGCTGTAAGAGCGGGCGGCGGCAGAGGGCGGCGGGGGTCGTCGCGGGCCGGATTGGGAGGCCAATTGGGCCGCATCCGGCCCAGGGGCCGTAGTTTGGGGACCCCTGGTCTACATGGTCATTAGGGTGAAGTTCTACAATTATTTGGCACAAAAGGGAACTTCCTTTGCAGCCAAAGCCATATCTTCATTCCACAGGTCTGCAGAGCAATCCTTTAAACAAAGACCATTATCCTGGAGTTTCAGCTCTCCCAAAAGCTCAGTGGGGGAGGTGGGGGAGAATATGCCAGGCTCCTTATGAATCAGGTTTCCTAGCAAAGCATGGAGCACAGATCTCTGAAGCCTTCCTCTCACACACTGACTCTACAGCATCTCCACATGGATAGCATATTTGGGGATAGGCAAGATTAGCTGTTGTCCTCTATTCTGAGAAATACATTCCCATTTAATAAAGATTAATACGAGTGCGGCGTCTGTCCCAGACTCTGCATTGCCACAAACCAGAAAATATTGGAACTTTAATTATATCAGCATAATAAGGCCAAAGGGGGGGAAAGCAAGGGAGATACTTAATCTAAATCAATGTTCATAAGAGCAACAAACTCTCACAGCTCACCATCCCTGACAGATATGACACTGGTTAATCTAAACTGATTTAAAGTGAACATTATTAATGGGCCCACTCTGCATGACTAGGCCTTGGCCACAGCTCCGGGCGAGCCTACTAAATATGCAGCTCCTGCTCAGCCTGAGACCACACCAGATGCAGGATTACCTACGAGCATTAGCAATTTAATTGCTTGCCCACACACACTATATGCCAGGCCCTATCAAGCTAGACCACGATTCCCTACAAGCCAAGTCTGAAGTCAGACCGAAGTCCTGCTGAAATAAAAGACAGCACTCTACCCAACAGGGGTGGCCCTAGGGTTCATGATCTCCACGGCAGAATACAAAGCTGTGTCTCCAAGTCTGACATACTTACACCCTCCACCCCCCAGCTAAAGGGGCCAATTGCTATATTGACAAACCAACCCTGCAGAGTGTACCCCTCCTGGCCTTCCAATGTTTCATCACATATATGTTGTTGTTGTTGTTTTCAAAAATCAAACAAACAAACTTGTCATTAACAGAGGTGGAGCCACCCTCCATACAACCATGTCATTGCTATGTACAGAATTTAATTCGCTCCGCGAGTCAATTCATTTTGCGAAAAATTCGTCTTGTGAATCGCGTTTTCCCATAGGAATGCATTGACATTTCTTTTTTGGCCCATAGGAACACATTAATTAAATTTCAATGCATTCCTATGGGAAATGAATTCGTCTTGCGGGTCACCATCAGATCGCAAGACGCATTCATCTTGCAAAAAATTAGTCTTGTGAGGTACCACTGTATCTAGATAGTACTGAGGCAGGGCAGCAGGGATCTTGAGGACATGCCACTCCATCGAAAGGGGCTTCAGATTAGTCCTGCCAGTGCACCCATGTGGCTTTGCTGCTGCCCTCCCCCAGCCCTGTCCAAATATAATAATAATTTATTACTATTACTATTAATTACTTATACCCTGTCCATCTGGCCAGGCCTCCCCAGCCACTCTGGGCGGCTCCCAAAATTAAAGGGGCATTAAAAACATCAGACATTAAAAACTTTCCTAAACAGGGCTGCCTTCAGATGTTTTCTAAAAGTCAGGTAGTTATTTATTTCCTTGGAATCTGATGGGAGAATGTTCCACAGGGGCGATAGCCACTACCAAGAAGGCCCTCTGCCTGGTTCCCTATAACCTCACTTCTCGCAGTGAGGAAACTACCAGAAGGTCCTCAGTGCTGGACCTCAGTATCCAGGCTGAACAATGGGGGTGAACAATACATTCCTTCAGGTATACTGGGCCGAGGTTGTTTAGGGCTTTAAAGAAGCAGCAGCATCTCCACCATGCCACACCCACCATTACTGGCATTATCCAATAAAGTTTAGATTTGCTAGAACTCCTGACCTACTACAATGATCTGCCCTCAGATGCTTATGGTCTAAAGCAGGCATCCCCAAACTGTGGCCCTCCAGATGTTTTGGCCTACAACTCCCATGATCCCTAGCTAACAGGACCAGTGGTCAGGGATGATGGGAATTGTAGTCCAAAACATCTGGAGGGCCGAAGTTTGGGGGTGCCTGATCTAAAGGGATTCTGGATGGCTCTGGTGAAGCTTCCCATCAATGGAACAGGCAACTCTGTTGAAGCCCTAGTCAACCTCTGGAATCAAAACACTCTTCTGCTTGCATGGGCTGCACACATTACAGAGGTATTTCAAGTGGCAAAGGGCACTTGTTCTGTTTTGACCCTCAGAAAGGTGGGGAGGACTCCTTGGTGACCTGCTGTCATCCATTAGCACAGGCACTCTGTGGATAAAATCACTTGTATCTATTCCAATTTAAGGCCCCAGATCAATGGCTGTGCCTGAAGTGCAACTGTAATGGATGCCTTTCATTTCATTCCACCTTAGGAAGTGGACAAGATTCATGGAAGTCTGAGGTGAACCACATGCATACTCAAGCCTTGCTCATCATGCCAGCTTAAAACTGCCAAGAAGGGTGTTTAAAGGAGTGAAGCAGGTGATAAATGCTTGGTCACATGCCAGAAGTGTTAAAGGAAGCTCTGGGAAAACTATTACAGGTACTGGGGGGGAAATTATATCTCCATGAATAATTCCATGCTGGATTATTATTGCCCAGTGACTAATCTATTTTTTTAAAAACAAGGTGCTAAAGTGTATTGCAACAACCCAACTCCAGGTGGTCTTTTATGAAGTGAATAATCTGGATCCACTGCAGTCTAGGTGCCAACCTGGTTTGGGAACTGAAACTGCTTTGGTCATCTTGGTAAGAAATATACACTAGGAACTAGACAGCAACAGGACATCCTAGTTGGTTCTGATGCCATCAATTAATGATTTTTTTTACCAATGAGTTGGCAGCGGAGCACATGATTAAGTGCTGGTTCCAATCATACTTGTGAGGACAGAAATGTAAGGTTTCCTGGCTTTGATTTACATGTTAAAACAGTTTCACTTGTGGCCCAGTAAGGCAAGCATTGTCTTCATCATAAATGCCAATTCTATGAAAAGAAAGCAGCTGTACAACCCAAGTGCATGTATTATTTGCCCACAACAAATACCACCTCAGATCCTTCTCTGAATAACCTATTACCACTCCATGTGCATGAAAGGCTGACACCTTCATACTGCTGTAGACAAACAGAGCTCAATTCACAACTCTTACGCTCTTAGCTGTCAACAAGCAGAGCCAGGAAAGAAAGCAGGTGAATTTGAGATCAGCAAAGGAAATGTCTGCCCCAGGAAAGGCCCACAAATGTTAGCTCCATGGCAGGGAGAATATTGTTCTCAGAGACATAATAAAACTCAGCTGCACAAACCAGGCTGTGAGAATAAGAAACTCAAGACCCCCTTTTGGGAATCATTGTGTAGCATACAACACTAGCCTCCACTTCCCAAGCAGCTGCTGCTGCTGCACCATACCCAACCCAGGGGCCTCACTACACCAGAAAGAGGAGCCAGGTGCTTTCCTGCCCAAGTATTGAATGCCATTAATATTAATTTCAGGCCTGTTTCCTCTGCTTCTCTCTTTTCTACTCCTTGGGGGCAGTTGTCAGTTTAACAGAGACACTAAAGACAGGACATGTGAACTTGACATTAGATTCGACACTGCAACCTCCTACTATAACATCTCCAAAGTGTCCATTTTGGATGGTGAGGAGATCATGGAAGATGCTGCAGCTGAGAATGGTCTACAAGTGGGAAAAGGGTGTCTCTGAATACTGCCATCAGAAAGTGTGAACCAACTCTAAGATTTGAGAATGTAGAGGAACAGGAGGAAGCAAAATCATAACGGTCAAACTTCAATTGTGGGCTCAGAGGACAGTGAAAGTTCATTGTAGAGCTAAAACAGAATCCAAATTTGACCAGCTAACATTTTCAACAAGTAAATTCATTCTTAACACTGAGTATTTGAATTTTGCTTTCAAACTCTTAAAAATGTCACTTTGTGATTGCCTTTCTCTTTAGCATTCCCAGATTTGTAATTTGATGGTTTTTTGAGTTCTCTAAGTACAATCGACCCAACACAGTTGCCATGAAACACCCATTCATTTTTGAATGAATCTGCTGCAGGAGTAGTCACTGGCCAGTTATACCATGTGTGCGGGGCTACAATGGAGGAAACAAAAGGTCTGCTTTGATTTTGATGAGTACACTCAATGTGAATTCAGATAAATGGTCTCAAAGGGTGAAAACTTGAATATTTGTCAAAGGGAGCAATAACAACAACAAAAAGCAGTCTTCATTTAAATGACTATGTCACATCAAGGCAACTTCTGCAAACTACTTTAACAGGTTTGCCTATTTAAACAAGTTTGAGGCTACAAGTATGTTGTTTTACAAAATGAAGCTTTCCTTGACCATACGACTTCATCTGTGATTTTCAAAGGTGGTTTTCTTTCAGCACCTCTTCTTATTCAGTAATCAAAAGAGCTCATGTTTCCTTAACCCCCCCCCCCAAATGACTCATGAGAAAGTAGATAAAGGACAGAGGGAAAGTGAAAATCCCAACTACAGTGGTACCTTGAGTTACAAACACCTCAGGTTACAAAGGCTTCAGGTTACAAACTCCACTAACCTGGAAGAGTTACCTTGAGTTGAGAACTTTGCCCCAGCATGAAAACGGAAATTGTGTGCTGGCGGCGCAGCAGCAGCAGCAAGAGGCCCCATTAGCGAAAGCACGCCTCTAGTTAAGAACAGTTTCAGGTTAAGAACAAACCTCCAGTAATCAGAAAAATACTCTGCCTCTTCAAACTTTAGGGGGTATTTAAGATTTCCCCTTGAATCTAAGTTCAGGCTTACTATGAAGTCAGTTCTCAGGTGGTGATTCAAAAGCTTGGAGGTCCAAGCAGCTGAAGGATTCCACCTGACAGCCCTAAGCAGAAAAAGAAAGAAAGAAAGAAAGAAAGAAAGAAAGAAAGAAAGAAAGAAAGAAAGAAAGAAAGAAAGAAAGAAAGAAAGAAAAGCACACATTTGTGCTGCACAACATAGAGTTAAGAAGACTCCTTGTTCCTTGCTTTTGACAGACCAAAAGACAGCAGATCTCACACTCCAAACCCCTTGCCCTCCACCCATCATTTGCTAGGCACTGAGCCAGGCATGAGCTGCTGGAGAGCTGCAGCAATCCACTCCTCCCTCCCAAGTAATCGCCTTCACCCCTATCCCCAAGAAAGAAACAGATAGAAGACAATGGTCCCTTTCTTCCCAAGCCGCTGCTGCTGAGGGCTATTAATCTCCCTCTCCCTGCAGGGGATGGCAATGCTGGATCTTGGCCAATGTGCAACGAAGTCAAACTTTTTTTTAATCCCCAAATGATCCTTGTGTGAGCTTATTCATGGGCTCCAAACATGACCCCAGCACTAAGTGGGGCTGCTGCGTCAGCAGAGCTGCACGCAGCTGAAGTGTGTGCGTGCCTACAACACAATCTTGGCTCTCGACATGAAAATCATTCTCTGGGGCAGACGGATCTCAGGGAGAATGTGTCAGCAGAGGCAAATAACAAGAGAAGCAGTGGGGTGTGTGTGTGAAGAAACTACAGAGAGGATGTGACGAAGAATAAACACCTGCCCAGGCACCACAGCCCCATCAGGACTGCACTGAGACCTTCCCAATCTGGAGAGAAGCAGACGTTCTCGGGAACACACAAACATAGGAAGCTGGCTGCACCCAGCTCAGTATTCTCTACACTGGCTGGCAGCAGCTCTCCAGGATTTCAGACACGGGTTCTTCTCTCCAAGCCCTCCTGGAGATTCTGGGGACTGAACTGTAGCCCTTCTGCATGCAAAGCAGATGCTCTTCCCCTACTAAGAGTCTTAGATTAAGAGCCTGTCAGTGGTGGACTAATGGGTAACAAATTCTCTACAGCAGTAGAAGCAGGACAAGGAGCCATGAAAGTTGGGAATAGGAACAAATGCACAGAGTCATTCGACTCATTTGGATGACGAGGTACACCATCTGTAGTCACCCCTTCATCAATGGCAAGAAGGCAGAGGTATGGTACCAATAAAACCTTGTCTCTTAAGAATTAAGAACACTGCACCACCAGGTGCAACATCAATCCTGACAGGTAGATACCAGCAAATAAATTCTAGAGATGACCATGTTGACAGGTAGATACCAGCAAATAAATTCTAGAGATGACCATGCTCTGCTGCATGTAGATCCTTTGGCATCTGCAGCAGATGACCCACACACGTCAAGGGGCAGATCTCCTAGCCACAAAGTAAAACATACCAGCGAAGTTGCCACCATGTACATCCACAAGTCCCCTATCTGAACAAGGGATGTTACATCAACTTTGCTTTTTACTCTGCATCCTCTGTAAAGCACTTCATTCTACAGAGAAGCTATGAAAGGTAGATCATTCCTCACCTATTGTTGGTTAACTGTCTATTTCAATGTGCAAAAAAACTGTTAAGAAGCAGGCTCAAGGTCCTTTCTGACTGCCCTCCTCCCAGATACACACACATGGTGAATTTTAAAAGCCAGGGACAGGCCCCTTAAAAGAGATCCGAAAGCTCTAACAGAATCAATGGAAATATTTGAAACTGCACTTCTTTAAAATCAGCAACAATGATAAAAACAGGAAGGAAGAGCCTGCACAAAGTGGCTCTCAGACTCAATTTGTCACTGTGGACAGATCTGAGAGTGTGTCTAAAAAACACCTTCCTCACTGGGGCAACTGACCTGGAAAGTTCATCTCATTTAGACCCTAATCCTGTAAATGGGATTGAGTTGGATTTAGCAGGTGAAAACACAGGGAATTACCCCCCTCTGGCCACTCAGCTTACTGACACTACTCCTTGAACTAAAGTCCAATTTGAATGCCCTTAGGCACACCCCCATGAGTGCCAGCCACATACAACATGCCACTATGTGGAGCAGCTGCCACCTAGAAGCCGTTTCAGCTCAAGCAGCCTCCACATGGGAATTGTAACTTGTAGACCAGCCTCCCAATCCCCTGGAAAGCCGGTAATGTCGCTTTCCTGGAGATTGTCCCTTGGAAAGCCGCCAGCTCAGTGCTTTGCGGCTTTGGGCAGATTGCACGGCAACACTGCCACCTATGCAGGATGTGTAAAATACAAAAGCACGTTTTCCTATAGGAAAAAAGCAGCAGAAGCAGCAGCAGCAGCACACTGAGGTGTTTCATTCTATAACCCAATCCTCCACCACCAATAGCAATAAAACTTAGAATTTATGAAATGCTGTAAAGCATGGAAAGAGATTTGTATACATCACCCCAATAACCATTACAACTACTTGGTAAGGGAAGGGAAGGGAACAGTGAGAGACAATGACTACCCCAAAGTCCACCTGTAATTTCATACCTAAAACGAGATTTGATTTGAGGACTTTCCAGCTCACAGCTGACACTCTTAACCATCACACTATAGCAGCACTACGCCACCCTTCAGCTCCCCCTCTGCGAAAGCTCAATCCTCCCACAGCCATTCTAAAACTATCCTTCGCACTTGCAACTTCATCTTCTCTGTTCACGCCATTGCCCTCACCCTGCTCCCTCCTCCCCAGGCTGACAGCTGCTCTAGCAGTCTTGAGCCATTGATTTCCATGCTTTGCCCTTCAAAATTCTTCTGGCTTCGTGCCCAGGTTGTATTGCCTAGTTACTCAGGAGCAAATATCTCTATTATTATTGCAATTATTTTCCAATCAACATTGTTCTCCATTGAGTCAATTGAGGGAGGGTGAGGTGGGGGACTGACAAGGAAATCAATGTTCTGGTTACAGGTAGGTAGCCGTGTTGGTCTGGATCGAAGTAAAATAAAAAAATTCCTTCAGTAGCACCTTAAAGACCAACTAAGTTTTTATTTTGGTATGAGCTTTCGTGTGCATGCACACTTCTTCAGATACAGTGAAATGGAAGTTTCCAGGCACTTATGTAGAGAAGGGGTGGGGAGGGGTGGGGATGGGGAGGGGGGATCACTCAGAAGGGTGGTGGAAATGGGTGATTGACTGACTGATAGCTGTTGATGACCGCAAACGACTGCAAATGGTTTTGCATGAAAAAGCAAGGGTTGAGATGGCTGAAGATCGCTTATCATGTATAATGAGATAAGAACCCGATATCTCTGTTCAAACCAGGTCCCTCCATGGTTTTGAGCTTGGTGATAAGTTGCAATTCAGCAACTTCTCTTTCCAGTCTATTTCTGAAATTCTTTTGTAGTAAGACAGCTACTTTGAGATCTTGTATAGAATGTCCTGGGAGATTGAAGTGTTCTCCTACTGGTTTTTCTGTCTTCTGGTTCCTGATGTCAGATTTATGTCCATTTATCCTTTGGCGTAGGGTTTGGCCTGTTTGTCCAATATAGAGAGCTGAAGGGCACTGTTGGCATTTGATGGCATACACAATGTTAGAGGATGAGCAATTAAATAGTCCTGAGATGGTATGTTGGATGTTGTTGGGGCCAGTAATGGTGTTGTCTGGGTGTATGTGGCAGCAAAGTTGGCATCTGGGTTTATTGCAGGCTCTGGTACCAGTGTCCATGTTAAGTCTGGTGGTTGTATTATTGTGGGTGAGGAGTTGTTTAAGATTGGGTGGCTGTCTGTAGGCAATGAAAGGTCTTCCTCCCAGAGCTTGAGAAAGGGAGCGGTCATTGTCCAGGAGAGGCTGTAGATCTCTGATGATGCGTTGTACTGTTTTAGCTTGGGAGCTGTATGTGATGACTAGTGGTGTTCTGTTATTTTCTTTTTTGGGTCTGTCTTGCAGCAGGTTCTCTCTAGGTATCCGTCTGGCTCTGTTGATCTGTTGTTTAACTTCATCAGGTGGATATTTTAGTTCTAAAAAGGTTTGCTGTAGATCTCTTAGGTGAGATTCTCTGTCTGTAGAGTTGGAACAGATGCGGTTGTAACGTAAGGCCTGGCTGTATACGATGGATTGTTTGGTATGTTTGGGATGGTAGCTAGAAGCATGTAGATATGTTTGTCGGTCAGTTGGTTTTCTGTATAAGGTGGTGTCTATACGTCCATCCTGTATTTTTATAGTAGTGTCCAAAAAATGTATTTCTTGCATAGATTGGTTCATTGTTAGGTTGATGGTGGGGTGAAAGTCATTGAATGTCTGGTGGAAGGTTTCCAGGGTCTGTTGTCCATGTGTCCAGATAATAAAAATATCGTCAATGTATCGCAGGTACAGGAGAGGTTTGAGTGGGTAGGAGTTAAGGAAACGTTGTTCTAAATCTGCCATGAAGATGTTGGCATACTGTGGGGCCATGCGGGTGCCCATGGCTGTGCCGCTGATCTGGAGGAACAGGTCATTACCAAATTTGAAGTGGTTGTGGGTAAGGACAAAGTGGCAGAGTTTGGTAGCAAAGTCCGCTGTGGTTTTATCTGAAATGGTGTTCCTTATGGCTTGTAAACCATCATTGTGTGGGATGTTGGTATATAGAGATTCCACATCCATAGTGGCTAGTATAGTATTGTTAGGAAGATTGTTCAAATATTGTATTTTCCTCAGAAAATCTGTGGTGTCACGTACATAGCTGGGAGCACTGATAGCATATGGTTTCAGAACAGAGTCCATATAGCCGGAAACACCCACTGTAATGGTGCCAATACCTGAGATGATGGGGCGTCCTGGGTTTCCTGGTTTGTGTATTTTGGGTAGAAGATAGAAAGTTCCTGGCCGAGGTTCCGCTGGTGTGTTTGTGAGGATCTGTTCTTGGATGTGTAGGGGTAGCTCCTTAATAATCTTGTTCAGTTCTTTTTTGTATGCTTGTGTGGGGTCTGAGTCCAATTTCATGTAAAAGGCAGTATTGGAAAGTTGTCTGTGGGCCTCTTGGATGTAATCAGTTTTGTTCATGATGACGACAGCTCCACCCTTGTCTGCCTCTTTAATTATAATGTCTGGGTTGTTCCTGAGATTTTCTATGGCTCTCCTTTCAGCATGGTTTAGATTTTGTTGTAAGCGATTGTGTTTTCTGGTCACATCCGTTTGGATTCTGTGGCGGAAGCATTCGATGTACAGATCTAGTGTGGTATTGCGTCCATCAGGAGGGGTCCATGTGGAGTCCCTTTTTGTGTAACTTCTTTTCGGTGGTAGTTGGTGGTCAATGTTCTGTTCATTGATGCGTTTGGAGGGTGATGGTTGTTCCCCAGTAATCAATGGAAATCAATGCTTAGCCTTCACCCTTTTTCACGGAGTCAGGATACCACAGGGAACCTGGGGGCAGGCAATTTGGGCTGCTATGCTCACAAGGCAGGCCTGTGTGGCGTGAGCAAACACATTCAAACACGTTTGTTTAGTAGGGAGCTTTAGCTCTCTTGAGGAATGAATGTCTGTTGCTTTGCAGTGCTTTAGTTATTGGGACTCACCCAAACATTCCTCCTCCTGCTGCTGCTGCACAGTAAGCTAAAACATGGTTTGGCTTAGCATGTCATCCATACCTGGTTTTTGTTTTGTCTCCTCCAGATAAACTATGATTTGTAAACTGGGGAGGGGGCGGAATTGTGGTCACAGCTAATGGGTTCAGATGACCTGCTAAGGCAAACCATGGCTTTCTATAGCTGATAAAACCTCGCATCACAAGTGACACAGCTTGCAAGGGTGGTGCTCTCAACATTGGGGGGGAGGCATTCAAACTGTTGCAAACTCCACAGATCCAACACCTAAGTCCTCCCTGAGCAAGACCTCTGGAAGAAAAGCTGCTTTTATTCGAAAGATTCACTTGACAGCATGTACAAAACTATAGCATGCAAATAATTTCCACAACTCAAAGGAGACCTTCAGCAGAAACAAATTCAATACACATTTTTATGATACTCCTGGATCCATTTCATTTGTTGTTCAACAGGAAACAGCAGAGACTAGAAGAGCCAGTTTGTGGATCTGGAGACTTGGTTCAAGTCCCATGTCACCCATGAAACATATTGTGTGCCCTTGGGATGTCACACTCACTCAGCTCAGTTCCTGATTTGTAAACTGGATACCACTATTGACTTTCTATTTTGGCAAACATTTAAATGGTGAGAAGACATCAGGGTTAGCTGAACAATATGTTTATATTTAACATCTTCAAATGCTATTTTATGAATGCCTTTTGCATAGGAATTCATACTGATCTTTCAAGGATTGGTCAGATGCTAGAACAAGGAATGTTGCAAGGAAATCCCGCAGAAGTACCCACAAAGGCCAGCTCCCCTAGTCAAATGGTTGTGAGCAGCACCGAGGGCAGCTGGGGCTTGGATGGCCTTCTCCCCAGTGTGAACAGTGTCATTTTCCCACTGGGGGCTCTGGGACTGGCAGACCCAGTTGCAGTCCCAAGCAGTTCCAACCAGTGGAGTACCAACTTCCACCTTTCCCCAAAATGAGTTCTTGGACTTTGGGGCAGACAGATGAGCCCAGGCACTTTGCATGCACCTTCAATATTTCATGAGCACTCAAATCAAGCACTTGCAAAAGCTCAAACCCTCTGGCAGTGAACTGTTGAATTCTCATGTGTCCCTACCTAAAACTAAGACAAATCACATTCACACACAATTCCCAAGTTCAACCATCCCATCATTTGGAGAGTGGAAAGAAATGGTGTGTAAGCTATCAGGCAATCTAGCCAAGGGGATCAGCCTATGTAGGCAGACTTATTAACACCTATCATTTGCTGGATCATGAACCACCAGTGTAATTCAGATGAACGTTCAGAGGTAGATCTAAATGCATACCTCTGTGAAGCTACTGTATTGTTTTCAATTGGATGCACATCTTGGTGTGCATTCAAATGCAGATCTTCAATCGTATTATTTCACAATTAAAGCTGGATTGGAGCAACCCTGTTGAAACCAACATGACTACCCATTTTGAAACAAACATGGTAAAGATCAGGGTGTAACTATAACTGCTTTCCCTATGGAACAGTTTTTCTTCTAGCAGCCAGAAGGAAAAGAATCACTGCTGTGTTTTGATTATTTCTCACTGCCTTGTCCCACAAAGGTGAATGGAAACCTCAGCACACACACCCAATCAGTAAAGTCTGCATCTCATTCTGATGGATGATTCTCTTTTCCTGCCTCCAATCCAACTAAAGAAACCATGTCTTTTCTCGTTCCTTGGGGGATATTTAAGCAGTCTTCATTTAAACCAGTGTTGCTGTTTCATCCAGGCTTCTCTTTCTCCATTCTGAGTGAGAAGAAGCAGGGGCGGGCTGCAGTAGATCTCTGCTAAACTGATGCAAAAAAAGAAACCAATACTATTCCCATTTTATGCAATCTAAATACAACTTCAACTGAAACCAGATTGGGTTGAGCCAAACACAGACTTGGCAAACTATATTTTGAAAATATAATAATGAATGAATTCCTATGCCCCACAAATAACCCAGAGATGCATTTTAAATAAAAGCACACATTCTACTCATGTAAAAACATGCTGATTCCCAGACTGTCCGCGGGCCGCATTTAGAAGGCGATCTGGCCCCCGGGCCTTAGTTTGCCAAGAATACTTAAGTGCAGGATAGCCACAGGAAGGTATACCAAAAATATATATTGGGATAACCTCTATCACAGTGATGGCGAGCCTTTTAGAGACTGAGTACCAGAACTGCAACCGAAAACCCACTTATTTATCACAAAGTGCCAACATGGCAATTTAACCTGTTTGTCTCATTTTTTTCTGTGTGTTTCATGTTTCTTCTTTATGACTGCTGTTGTAATAAATAATCCTTTAAAAATTGCATTACATTCCTCATCAAATTATATTTCCATTGATATATAATTTTATGGTATAACTCAGTGCTTTTTTCTTTAAAAAAATGTTTAGGGGCACTCTCATTTTGACTCAAGAAAATCACCACTGGGGGAAAATAAATACAGTAAATTTCTTCTCCTATTAAATTCGCAAAATGTTTAGGCGTATGCGTCCCCCTGCATCCCTACAGGGAAAAAAACACTGGTATCACTCCAAAACGTGTTAAGCCAGTAGTGTTAGGGATTCCCTGAAAAAGTATAACTTCCATCAGGTCAAAGTGCCAGTGACTGAATCAAAAGGCAGGAAAGGGCAACCAAAGCATTTTCACAAAGAACACACTCACTGGGAATGCCACAGCAGACTGCTACCCAGGGGCATTTCTCAGCTCCGGGGAACAATAGGAATATTCCAGTGGAGTTTGCATTAATTTCCCCAGGAAATTTAATGGCCAAGGCTTTAATTTGTGTGAGACAAACATGCTGGTATAAGTAACAGAACAAGAAAAGAAATTCATACATACGTGAGTCGATTACTTACAACTATATCATAGTTTAACAATGCCCCTTTCTATTAGCTACCCCTTCAAGTGACTAGAACCCCTATTAGCCATAAAAGTTGCCTTCCTTACAAGGCCTCATCTCTTAATTGTCAGGAACAAAGAGAAGGGGGTTAATGCAAAATTGCCAAGAGGAAGTGAAATTAACAACAAATTGAATAAATGACATTAATATGCTCTCTGACGAGCTGAGAGTCTAGTGTGCTTATTATTGCTACAGGGATGTAGCAATCAACACACATTAAAATACAGCACACCTAAAACACATAGAAAGGGCAGACATTAAAAGCAACTAAATTATATGCATAGAAGGGAAAGCAACCAATTCAAAAACTGTGGGCAGGCAGGTGAATTCGCTAAAAGGCTCTCCGCTATGCAATTTAAACTTATTTCTGTATTTAAAGGTTCAGCTTGTTCTCATCCCAATGTCTTAGGTGCAGGGATGGGGCTAATATAGCCTTCCACATGTTGTTGGACTCCAGTGCCCAACATCCCCTGCCAGCATGTGAGGTAGTTAAGGATGATGGGAGTCGCAATACAAATTAAAAGCAAAAGCATGCAGTCCACTCCTGTGCAGATGTTCCACTAAATGCAATGGGACTTACTCTTGGGTAAGGTTGCAGTGGTTACAAGATACAGTGTTTGCAATTTCTATTAGAATCAGATAAAAAAAAGAGGGGGAACTCATGTAAAAAGACAATTAACTCTTCAGGCTCAACTCGTGTTATCAACATTTAGCATATGTATTTAGCGCTTTTGAACTTTCCACAGAAAATGAGTTTCACGGTTACCAAGCATCTGATGAAGGAAGTGGTCTTAGGCTAGATCCTTTGAAAATACAGCAGAATACCCACAGTATTTACAATGTTATGCTTTGGAAAGGTGGGTTAAAGCAGACAATCCTGCAGGGAAGTAGTTACTCTGGGACAACTTGTAACATAATTACTAAACAGAAGGCTACAACACGAAAAACAAAATGAAATTAGAGCCCCTTTCAATTTATCTTCCTCTTCACAAACACCACTCAAGCAACCTAGTTTTTTTCGGTGGGGGCAGTGAAATAATACGTAATTTCATTGGCCTGATGGACTCTTAACAATCATTAATTTACCAACCCTTAATTAATCATCAAATCACATTAAACCTTTGAAAACTGTTCAGAAGCAGAATCTTAACGCCAAGTGAGATTAGTAGGGCATAAGCTGATCTTTGCAGATGGCCTTTAGTGCTGGAAGAAAGAGCTATAGATAGAAAGAATAGCCGGAGAAAGAATAACCACCAAAATATTCATTACTGCTGGCTACATCAAACCCCACTTACCTGGCGACCCCACCGCTATACTGTAACACTGCCATAGGAAACAGATATAGAACACATCTTCTGTCAGTGGAAAAGATTATTATGGCTGTTTAAAAGACCCCTTTGTCACACGCAGAATCCTATTTAGCCATGAGACTTCTTGACATAACCCTGCACTCTAACTCAGCACAATCTCACAAGCTCGTAAAGGTAGACAACCTGATCCCAGCATGCGCCAGTGTCTTTCAAATGACTTGGCACCTGCCACGTGAGTGTTAAACCCATTATTTCTACTATGTGCAATTGGTAAGTCATTTCCCACATAGTACATCACAGCACAAACGTACATAATGTGAGCTAAATCCTCTGCCCATTCAAGACTGCCTAGGGAGAAAGGAAGCCCTCGCTGTGCTGACGAGATTGAGCTTTAGCTGGTTCACAGACACATTTGATCTTTTTACAAGGAACAAGTCTCTCATGGCTGTCTTATTGTCTCCCAGGCTTTTTTTCTTTTGGGGGGGGGGGCTGTTCATGATTGACAAATTGCATCCAATTAAACACCCATGAACACTACCTAAATACTAAATGGTATTTGAGCAATAGTGCTTCATGGAGCTTTGGGGCTCATTTCAGGGGAAAAATAAAGATGACCGTTAAGGATCCATGCTTCTTTCAAAAGCAAAATTGTATGTTGTCCCCTAAGTTTGCATGCCCTCCAAACTGCTTATTTGAAAATTAGGCCTTCCTCTATTTATCTGCCAAAATCACAACCCAAAGTTGTTATGATTTCTTGTGCAAGTGATCATGAAGGTTCAAATGCATGCATGTCCAATCAGAAGTATGTAGGAGGGAAGCAAGTCTGTTGATAAAAAGAGAATCAAATCCTGTGGCTGGAAGCAAATAAAGAGGGAGTACACAACAAGGGAAAGAGGCTGGGGTTCTTCTTATGGGGGGGGACTCACATCTTTCTATCTATCTTACTATCCAATAATACATTCTATGCCTATTCATCTGTTTCCAGGGCATGATGGAAAAGCCTCACTGTAAAACTGTCATGAACTGCAGACTTTTGGGATTTTCCATCATTCCCTGAAACACTATTCCTCTGCTTCTCTCCCCCCCCCCCCGGCGCAACACTCACTTTTTATTAAGTTTCCTAAGTTGGAAAAAGAGTTATTCAGAACTTGAACTCGCTACTTTTATCCTAATATATGGCAGTACACTACTGTTGCTTTTGGATTTATTTATTTAAAAAAAAACAACGAACCAGCACAATTACCTGCATTTTTGTCTGGTTTAGGAAAAAGCAAGACAATGGCAAGAACAGGAAGCACAGAGATAATGCATGGCTAAACAGAAACTATCAAGAGATATTCTTTGCTACTGGGTCTCCTTTTACAGAGTGCTATGGAACTGAGAGAGCTCTGAAATAAGATTCCTCCATTAGGTTTGTTAGATCTGTAATGTTGCCTAAAAACAGAGCATCTTTGAAATAAGTGCTCCTACACACAGAAGCAGTGCCTGCCAGCCCAATTTTGCGATAAAAGCCATCAGACATTTATCTGTCCAAAGTACAGTTGCCTTGCAAATGTTTCAAGAGGGATATTTGCATGGGTTTTTCTAAGCAGCCTTATGATTTAAAAACAAGCAAAGGGAATGGGGGGACGGCGCCTCAAAACAAACAGTTCCTTTGATGCCAATATCAAAAAGGCAGCAGTGGTCTTGGCAGATTCCAAGGGTGCCAGGGTGAAAGCACTCAAGTCCCTGTGCTGTTTAGGGAGGCTAAGGGGTAAGAAGTGATGTTAATTAAAGTTTTAATTACTGTAACCAAATGACTGGTATAATTACTTTATTCTCCTGGATACTCCGAACTGATTAAGAATCACATGCAGAATCTTTGGGTTGATTTGATTTTTAATTAAAACATACTAGAAATGGGTGAGGGGTTTGCTTTAGCCCCATCTCTTCCTGACTTGCCTCTGCCTTCTCCTTCCCAACCTTTTCCTGTTATGGATGGGTACAGACCCTCACATACATCCCATAAGGGACTGGAAGCACATGCCCATAATCGTGTGCAACACCATCCTGTAACGTCTATTCAGAAGGAAGCCCCACTGACTTCAAGTGTGCATAATATTACTTTAGGGCATCATCACTAGCACAATTCCTGATTGGCAGGATTTTATTATTCATTATTACATTTATATTCCATCTTTCCTCCAAGGAACTCAGGGTGACTGACATGCTTCTCCACCTCTCCATGTTATTTTCACAGCAACCCTGAGGCTAAGGGATAGTGAATTGTGATTAATGGTATGTCTGCCATTTTTCAACTTCTGTGTGTATGTTCTGGTGGCATGTTTTTCACTCTCCTCATCTGAGCAGGCATATACAGTCATACCTCGGTTTAAGTACGCCTCGGTTTGAGTATTTTCAGTTTAAGTACTCCGCGGACCCACCTGGAACGGATTAATCCACTTTCCATTACTTTCAGTGGGAAAGTTCGCTTCAGGTTAAGTACGCTTAAGGTTAAGTACAGACTTCCGGAACCAATTGTGTTTGTAAACCAAGGTACTACTGTATGGTGGTCAATTCCACCAGAGTAAGCACAGAATATCGCCTCCCTTTCTTGGTACCTAACTGGAGTACAAGATTGCTCTCTCTTAGCTACCTAATTAGAAACCCTCCATTATTTTTCCCCTTTCATTGTTTTGTCACACACGCAAACCAGGCTGGTTTCAATGCATGCCACATGCAAGGATGTGTGTAGAACAATAATTTTTAATCTGCCTCCATGGTTACGAGCACAGTACAATGCTATTTACATAAATAATATCACATTAGTTTGGCCCTGTGAGAAAGAGTAAAGTTTGTAATGATGGGTTGCTGTTTGCATTAGGGAAAGTTACTCTGCATATGATCAGTTATATCAAATCATATTGCTCAGTCCCGCTGTGAAATGTTACTGATAAGAATAAACAAGAGCTTCTTGTATTTGTACTTGGAATTTCCTAGCATTGATTCATTAACTGGTAATGGAAAAGTATTTCTCCCTCAGTCAATGTATTGCTTAGCAGTAAAATGGAGCAATGCCTTCTCAATGATAACTTGGCTGAACAAAGAGTTCTTATTTTCTGCTTTTATATACCACACCCCCAGCCCTGCCAAACTGTGCTAGGTCCCACCCAAGGAGCAGGCATTTTTAAATTTGAGGTCGGCTCTCTTCACCATCAATGATGGGATTAATAAAATCAAGCAATTGCTTCCATAGGGCTAGGAATGTGCAGAATCCCCTCTGAGGAACTTAATTAGCCTTACTGAAACTACCCCCCCCCCACTTACATTGCAGTCCCTCAGATGTTTCACCAAGAGAAAAAGTCTCAAAAACTGTTCTGAATTTCACTTTAGGCAAAATCCGGTGACATCCTAGAGATTTAAGGAAACTTTGAAAAAATATAACTGCAGTTTATCAGAGCTGTTTTGGCTTCTCTCAAAATTCCTTATCTATTTTGCTTTGTGTATTACTCCAGTTCCCCTTCAGGGAAGAGGCCATAACTCAGTGGTGCTGCTCATGCTTTGCATGCAAAATGTCCCAAGTTTAATCCCCAGCTTCCCCAGGTAAGATTGGAAAAGACCCTTCTCTGAAACCCTGGAAAGCCACTGCCAGTCACTGCAAACAACAATGTGCTAAAGGGGCCAACTCTGCATAAGATAGCTTCCTGTGCTCCTAGTAACAACACACAAATTTGCTTCAAATCTCACTCCGGGTAAAATTTTGATGGCTGCTTAATACCTGAATTGCAATCAGAGATGGAAATGACTGAAGATACAATTTATAACAAAGGCTGGAAAGAGTCTAGAAACCTAATGCTGGAATCTAGGGATTGAAATATTTTCTCCAGAGCTGTTTATAAACATATAAAACTAGACTATTTATTGAAATATGATACACGAATGAGTTTCTTGCAGCAATATAGTGCTAATCCCACAACGAAGACAGTATTTTTCTTTAGGGGATGAGGGTCCTCCTCTAGCCTTTTGTGTGTATTCAGGTGCCTATGCTATACTTTTTACAACTATCCATTTGATTAGTTTCAGGAGTGGGGAAGAATTCATTTTCTACAGAAAGAGAGAGATATACCAAGCTTCCAATGCATTAGATGCCTGCTCCAATGTCAGGCATTTTTTAAAGTGCACAGATTACAACATGCAAGAAAACTGATTGCCAATTCTGACACACAAGCGACATCTTAACTAGGATTTCAGATTGCATTGGCAGAGAGGGAGAATGTGTGACTGCATGACAGGGTCTGTCCCCCATCCCTCCCAGAGGAACTCCCTTGCTCATATGTTAACCCTTATTTTACATATACCATGCCCCTCCGTACTTTTAAGAGCATCTTTAAAATGTCTCCATGCAAGCCCCTAAAATATTAATGAAGTAGAACTGCCACTGGAGGGAATTATTAAAAAACAATTTTGCAAAGGTATCCTTTTCAAATAATAATAATACTAAAAGACAAAGCCATAGAAATTAAATTCCCAGTCCCCTACCTCAAATAAATACTATCAGAATTCTAAATGAGACATAATTACCTCGGCAAGGTTAAAGCAGCTAATGCACGCAGAATACGGAATCACCATTCATCATAATCACATCTCATATCACAGCTATTATTTATAATTAGGAGACACGATTTAAAAAACACATAAAGACGCCCATGCAATGCAGTAATTCATGTGCTATAGCTCCTAGAGGGCCAATCTGGGGCCTTTTGGAATCACTGAGATGTGAAAGCCACAAACACGCAAAAGGAAATCACACGCAAACAAAATGCAGCACACACGAAGGCACCGAGATTCAGGAAACGGCAAAGCCCTAAACGAATTCAACGTAGTTGGTGGCAAGAGCAGAGTAAGGCACTTGTTGAGAGGCGTGATGACAGTCCCCAAGTCACCTCAGAGTCACAGCTGAGTCAGGTTTACGGTAAATGAATTACCCGAGGCAAAGATTTTAAACATCCACACATCCAGCAGCAGCCTCTTTTACTTCAGCGCGGGTGGCATTGTGGGTTAAACCACAGAGCCTAGGGCTTGCCAATCAGGCGGTTCGAATCCCTGCGACGGGGTGAGCTCCCTTTGCTCGGTCCCAGCTCCTGCCAACCTAACAGTTCGAAAGCACGTCTAAGTGCAAGTAGATAAATAGGTACCGCTACAGCAGGAAGGTAAATGGCATTTCCGTGCACTGCTCTGGTTCGCCAGAAGCAGCATTGTCATGCTGGCGACATGACCTGGAATCTGTACGCCGGCTCCCTCGGCCAATAAGGCAAGATGAGCACCGCAACCCCAGAGTCAGTCACGACTAGACCTAATGGTCAGGGGTCCCTTTACCTTTACCTTTTAGACTACTAATACATATTTGTAGCATGAAGACAGGCAAAGCAGGATGAGATATCTATGGGGTGGGGTGGGGTGGATTTCTAAACCAGATCTTTCCTTCACACACACACTGATAACCTGGGGCCCCGTTCCCCACTGCAGACACACTCACTGCATCAGATCCGAACCTTCACCCTTGTGCTGTTGTGGTCGGTCACTCACCTAAACTCCTCCCCCAGATGTGATTCCCCAGTAGGCGATGGCCCTTAAGGATAGGGCCTGAGTTGATGCTTGGCCATTCCAGAACAGCCACCCACCATCTGAGATTGCCCGAGATTCAATGCAGATTGGAGATGGGCCTCTCTGCATCCACCATTTGCAGGGAAGCAGACTACAAGCAGAGGAAGGGTTATACTCCTCGGCATTTTACTTTTCAAAACCAGACCCTGACCCCGCGCCACCAAACCTTCCCATATGATTTTCCGTATGTGACTTTTATATCTAGTTTGGCCCCCGGAAACAAGGAACATGGCAACCCCTTTGTTTGCCAATTGAGACAGAGACTTTGGACAAAAGATCCCAGGGAGAATATTCTCCCTCCTCCATATGGCCTCATTACATGAAGAGGACTGTGTGCAAATTGTCTGGGAGGAGGCGACGGACAGAAAAAGCTTCAAACTGAGACAAAAGCAAAAGGATACACTCACACAAATATTTACAATTAGCATCAAACTAACAGTATACCTAAAAATACAATGTGTGAATGAGACAAAAACACATCTGTGTTGTAGGCAAGCTGTCAAAGTGGATTAGTGTTGCTGGGTGGTTTCCACAGAACCTCACTTCAGTGGTCTAAATTTTGCTTGGGAAGGTGAGCTAGGACAGAACTGGTCACAAAGAGCCAAAAAAAGCTGCAAGCGAACTGATAGCTTTCCTTCAATGAGATGGAAAAGAGAGTTGTTCCCACAAGCAAGGAAGCATGGAACGTCTGGAATGTGCTCCACCATAGTGTCGGGAGAAGAAAAGGCCAAGGAGAAAACCCTACACAAATCTGGAGTGGCATCCAGACACCTCCTTCCAGCAACTCCTACAGCCAAGCTGGTGTCAAACGTATTGCTCTGCTTTCCTTTGGACCACATCAGCAAGGTGGGGGGAGGGGTGTCACACTGCCCAGGCTTGTGCTCTGAAGAGGTCACTCCAGTGCTGCTAGCACAGCAGTGTGACTTCACCCTCGGAAACACACTCCATTGTCTCTCGAGGCAGACCTTTGCCAGGAAGCCCCGTGACACCACTGGTAGAACCCAATGAAGGAATTAGAATTCATTAAGGATAGGGACCATAAGGATAAGACCATAAAGAAGGCTGATCGCCGAAGAATTGATGCTTTTGAATTATGGTGCTGGAGGAGACTCTTGAGAGTCCCATGGACTGCAAGAAGATCAAACCTATCCATTCTTAAGGAAATCAGCCCTGAGTGCTCACTGGAAGGACAGATCCTGAAGCTGAGGCTCCAATACTTTGGCCACCTCATGAGAAGAGAAGACTCCCTGGAAAAGACCCTGATGTTGGGAAAGATTGAGGGCACTAGGAGAAGGGGACGACAGAGGACAAGATGGTTGGACAGTGTTCTCGAAGCTACGAACATGAGTTTGACCAAACTGCGGGAGGCAGTGGAAGACAGAAGTGCCTGGCGTGCTCTGGTCCATGGGGTCACGAAGATTCGGACATGACTAAATGGCTAAACAACAACAACAAAGGATAGGGACCCACATGCAGAGTGTGCCACCTGTGGCAAACCCAGGTTTGCTGCCATCTAACATGTGGCATAAACTGAGGAGAGGAAAGTGTCTTCCTGTGCTTACAATGTTTCAACCTTCTCCAATATATAATAGGGCGGGCAGGCTCATTTCATTTTAAAGACTGATGGGTGGTGGGTTTGGGGTTTTTTTTTTTTTTTTTAGAAATACACAAAGTTATTAAAAGTCTTGTGTCTGAACTGAAAGCCAAGGGAAGCTGTCTCCCTTTGAAGTTAAACACTTACAGCCTCCTCCTGTGTCCCAGTAAAATATTAACAAGCTGCTGATGAGGTCAGAGGAAATTACCACAAGGCATGCTGGGGAAATACATATGCACAGACAGGCATGCAATGATACACACTACAAAGCAAAGCCCAGCTGCAGCCAGGATGCTTCACACTGTATATGTGGAGCTGTGCAACATTTAATACTCGGCCCCTCTGTGTTGTGATCTCACAGTTATTTTCTGTCTCCCAAGGCAATGCTGAACCAGTAGTAGCTGAGGTATTCAGGACTGCAACTACATCTGAGATGG
Organism: Zootoca vivipara; assembly: GCF_965207765.1. Classification (NCBI taxonomy): domain Eukaryota; kingdom Metazoa; phylum Chordata; class Lepidosauria; order Squamata; family Lacertidae; genus Zootoca; species Zootoca vivipara. Next base: position 83,210,029 of record NC_142584.1, on the reverse strand, counting down.
GGTGTGTTCACTTAATCGTCCACAATGTGTACTCCTCCGGCTCAAATATTCACTCTTAAGCATATCCGGTGCCGTGGTGCAAAGCTCCCTATGGCGCCCCCCCCCCATTTTCCAGAGTTTTTAAGGGAGGACAGCGCTGCCAACAGAGCTGGAGGAGGCGGGCAGCGGCTGGAGGGCAGCTCCGGTGGGGAAGAGGCAGAGGCGGACGCGGTGCCTCCAGGCTCAGTTGGCCGCTTCGTGCCGTGGTGGTGACGGCAGACGGAGGCTCCGGGCACGGCGCAGTTTTGTCGCGGCATGGTGGATGCAGGCAAGGGCGGCGAGCTGATGCCGGGAGGCGCCTTGTCCAGCCTCTGCCTCTTCCCTGGCGTCCTCCAGAACTTGGTGCCCTGACGCCCTGCACTCTATGAGTAAGACGCCCCTGGCCATGGAGCCGACTTGGTCCATTGCTCAGAGTCACTGGCTCTCAGCATAAATGCCCTCACAGGTGTGTTTGTTTCTATGATGGTAAATGAAATAATGCCAGTACATCAGCCATGGAGTAAGGTGTGCTTTTAAAAATGTGTGAGACAGATAGATGATGGATGGATGGATGGATGGATGGATGGATGGATGATATAGATTGGGCATCCCCAAACTGCAGCCCTCCAGAAGTTTTGGCCTACAACTCCCATGATCCCTAGCTAACAGGACCAGTGGTCGGGAAAGATGGGAATTGTAGTCCAAAACATCTGGAGGGCTGAGGTTTGTGGATGCCTGATATAGATGATAGATGGATGATAGATAGATAGATAGATAGATAGATAGATAGATAGATAGATAGATGCATGAAACATAAAGCAAAATCCCATGCTTAATTCAAATTACACAGGGGCAATGGTGGAATGTATTAAGTGATGTCTATCATCACACAACTTCCACAGTAAGCCCAACATCCCTGCACATGAGAGAGACAGCTTTTAAACTACAATAAGTATTTTGGGCAGGTATCTTTTTAAACTCCACATTTTTTCAATTGAAATTTGAAACCCAGCTTCCCAATGAAAAAAACCCAATGGAAATTAAGAGCATTTTAATAATGTCTACTGAGTAATCCCAACAATAATTCTTAGGGACTTACTCCCTCGTAACCCATGTTTACATTTGACTGGATTGTGTCCAAAGGGAGCTGGAAGTTGGATTGTGCCCAACTGTTGCACTGAGGAGGTGGAAGCAGAAAGAGAGAACAGAGCAATGTCATGTTCGGAGTGAAGATGTAGGATGTTTTTTCCGATGTGTAGAATGAAAACTTTTATTACAAATGTTGTGAGAGAGACAATAGCAGGGGTGGACAAGGTAAGAGGACAACCACTGGCACAGCCTAAAACCACATTTATTTGGAAGAAGTCCCACTCATTTCAGTTCAAATTACTTCCAACTAAGTGTGGTTCGGACTGCAGTTTTAGTACCAAGTCTTTTCGGAGTTGGAAAAAACAGAAAACAAAAGATTAAAAAGCGTAAGAGAGTGTAAAGCCAATGAAAAGAGAAACGCAGGCCTTGGGCAGATGTCAAACAAGCTGCCTTTCTTTTTGTAATATTTAGAACTTATTCTTACAAAGTTGGCTAAGAACTGCCCATGGGACGCTCTCAAACAGAGCTTTCTGTGCAAGTTTTGTGACTGTTAAGAACTTTATGAGTTTCATTAAATTGTAAAAAGTAAAACAAACCCCAAATCTCCAACAAACATATTACAAAAACAGTGACACTCTCTGCCAAGTAGAAGGCGGGAACTCTGCAGAGCCCTGGAATATTATTCTGACATCCCCTTTTCCTTCACCCACAGGGAAATTAAGGATCAGAACATGATGCAGGAGCTGGGAACAAACAGGATGAATCTCAGCTGAGGGACAACCCAAACCAGGGCTGAACGGTGCTAAATGCCATATGAAAAAAGATTCAGGAGCTGGCACACAACTGTTATACAATTCCTTTTTTGATAGGACTAGAGAAGGTGCTATCAAAACCACAGGATGTTTTCATGGTCCTTTGCACCTCGCTTCCCACTGCCCATCTTTTCTAGTCTTTTCTAGAAGACATCGGAAGGCAGCCCTGTTTAGGGAAATTTTTAATGACTGATGTTTAAATGTATTTTTAATCTTTGTTGGAAGCTGCCCAGAGTGGCTGGGGAAACCCAACCACATAGGTGGGGTACAAATAATAAATTATTATTATTATTATTATTAACATTATTATTTCCCTATACGTCTCAAACCCTGAACACAGCACACTACTTGTCTAACAAACAGCTACACTAATGTTCTGTACTGCACAGCTACACTAGTCTTCTGTATCACACAAAAGCAAAATGGTGGGAACCAATTTGATAGGAAAACAGTAAGTTCGTTGCATGAGGTGCTCAACGTTGCCAAAGCAAACATCCTCAAGTCAAGATGAATCTTTCCGATTTTCACCAAATCTAGCCAACATAGATGGCTGAGCTGCAGCAGTAAGGCACAACTTTATGGGGGACTGCAGTAACCTAAGGAAGAACCCCCCCAGAAACATATGGTAGGTTGCGTCCCCACTGAACCAAGCATGAGTAAACACAGCTGACCAGGGGCCATGATATACTAGGCAGCTTAGAACATTGCCTCTTGAACTGGGGCACAAAGTGGTCAAAAGTGACTTTGCACTACAATACAAATGTTCACACCTTTATTGATATGCCTACTCTCCTGCTAAGAACTCCTGGTCTGTCAGCCACAGACTTGAGGCTACAAAATGGGAGGAGGCTGTGTGTCTCTTTCACTGTAGTCCAGAAAACAGGAGTTGGGACATCCCCTAACGGCCAGTAAAAGATCAGGTGATGGAAACTCACATTTCCTCTAATAGGAATAATTTCAAATAATGAAATTAAGAAACAGAGCCTTTCTTAGGGTTCCGGGGCTCTTTCTGGATCTACTGCAACTTTGTCATTATTTAACAATCTGATGCAATGGTCTACACCCACTAATTTCTATGAAACATTCACTGGTACACATTCAATCCTCAGCACTTTTACTTGAAAGAAAGTGCAAGTGAGCTCAGAGGGACTTACTTCTGAGTAACATGCACAGGACCACACTACATCTCATGAACTTCCCAGGTGACCGCTCCTCCTAGTTCCCATGGTAACCAGAACCAGTCTGCTTTTCAGTTTATAGTTTTTGCATTTCCTGTGGCTATAATTCAAGCGTAAATTCTATACAGGCTAGAATGTACACATGATTTAAAATGGGCTCTCTTCTGCTTTCTATGCTTACTTAACAACATTCGCAAATGACTTTCCAGCTGAAAAGGCGTTATTTGCATCACTTGTATCACATCACCCCCAACCCCTACCCTTTCTCCCTCGCCTGCCCTCCTGCCCTATTACAATTAATGACTGAGCACCTATCTTCAGATAAAGGCAGGGACTGAGCTCAATGATTTTAATGAGAGTGGGTCCTCGCCTACTCTAATCACAACATGCTCCCAAACACATTTTTTGAATCACATTCTCTCTTACTCGCTCCCCTCTTCCCACTCCCCTCCTTTTACATCCTGGTGCGGATTTGACAGAACCTCGTAGCATTTTGCAGTTGAAATTGGCAGGTCTTAAATTAATTGACTACAATTTTACACAACAACATGTTTAGCCGAAAGTTGGCCCAGGGCCTGCTTGGCTTGCCACAGCTCCCCAGACACTTTTCACAAAACCTCAAAAAACTTCATAACAAATCTAGGCAAGAGGAACAGATTGCCAGTGTGACCCACTCCCTGCCAAAATCACTCCCCTCCCCTATTCCTTCCTCCTCAAACCTTTCCTAAACTCCTCCAGTGTTTTCCCAGCTCTCGTTAATGGCTTGTTAAATCGTTCTAATCCTCTCCATGGAGTTCACTCCTCCAAATTCCATGTAACACTGATGCAGGCTTCATTCTTTTTTGGTTATCAGCCTTGTCGTTTCCCATGGTAACCAACACAATGGTTTGGATATACACAAACTGGCCCAGGAGAACTTGCTTGTGACAGACCCATTTCCCTTGTTCCATTAAATGCTTTTAATATATGTACCGGTATATTTAAAAAAAGGCCAAGGGGAAAAGTCCCAACAGAAAAACAATATAACACCATGATTCCATCAACTCTTGGAGTGCTTGGCGTTTCTAGTTTCCGATCTTGCAAATATACATTTCCCAATGAATTTTTGTCTCAAACTCCTCTTGTTCTTTCACTTGTCTAGCTTAGCACCAATTTGTGATTCATATCAGAAGGGAATCTGAGCCAGCAATTCAAATGTAACCATTTGGATTACACTGAAGCAGTGTGGGTGGGAAAGTAATGTTAAGCCTCCTTGTACAGTACAAGACATATAGATTTGAAGCTATGTTTTTGGCCGCAGTAGTTGTTGCACACAAGCCATGCAAACTGATAGTTGTGCTTTGTCAGAACCCACTCACCCTGGGCTGAGTACAACTCCACTTAGGAGAGGCTGGCCAGATCCAATGGATCAGTTAGCATCATCGGAGGCGAAGACGCTAGAAGCCAACTCAGGCCCCACCATCATGACCAGATCTCAGCCTTGAGTCAGGGACACCTGAAGACCTCAGGAGTCTGCACAAAGAGTTCCCACAAGCAGAACAAGAGGGCAATAACCCTCTTCCATGGTCAATCCTCAGCAACTGCTTTTCAGAGGCCTACTTGCCTTTGGTTCTGGAGATTGTATATAAACTTTGTGGCTGGTATCCACTGATAGCCTTGTCCTCCATGAATTTGTCTTATTCCCTTTTAAAGCCACCTATGCTGATGTCCATGTCCACATCTCGTGGTGGCGAGTTCCATAATTTAAGAATGGGCAAAGTACTCCCTTTTAGTCTGTCCTGAGTCTCCCATTCTTCAGTTCCACAGGATGACCCAGTATTTTGATAAAGGGAGAAAAAGCTTCTCTCTAACCAGTCTCCCCACAATGTATAATTTTGTATGTCTTGATCATGCCCGCCTTACTGACCTTTTTTTCTAAACAAAAAAGCCCCAAATGCTGCAATATTTTGCTGTAGGGCAGTTACTCCAGCCCCTTGATAATTTTGGTTGCATTTTTCTGAACCTTTCCCCTCAACTCTACATTATCTTTTGAGGCACGACAACCAGAGCCAGACACAATATTCCTAGGCTGGTCAGACTACAGACTGGCAGATTTCTTTTCAATACCTTTCTCAATGATCTCTAAATTGGCACCCTTTTCACAGCAGCTGGACACTGAGAACATTTTCACTGAGTTATCCACAAGGACCTCATGATGCCTTTCCTGGACAGTCACTGTCAGCTCAGATTTTTGGCTGCCCTGTGCATCACTTCACACTTACACAGAACTATTTTTGCCATGTGAGAAGCCATTTTGGAGCTCTTCAAGATCCCTTTCTGTTCTCACCACCCTGAATAATTTTATATAAACTTTGGTAACTTCATGGCTCTCCCCTAACTCCAGATCTTTTATGAACAATCGAAAAAGGACAGATCCTTGTGGAAATTCACTTCTTCAGTGTGAGAACTGTCAATTTATTCCTACTTTCTGCTTTAACCAGGTCCTGTACCTCTTATCCTGTGACTGCTAATTTTGCTCAGGAGTCTTTTGTGAAGGAATTTGTCAAAAACTTTTTAAAAGACTAAGTACACAGTGTCTATTGGAGAGACCCTTATCTCTATGCCTGTTGACACTCTCAAAGGCCTCTGAAATATTAGTAAGAAGAGCACATTTAAAACATATGACTTCCCCAGATTCCTGGGAACCATAGTTTGTTAAAGGCACTAGGAATTGTAGCTCTGTGAGGGGAGTAAATGTATGGTGTGGCTGTGATCTTATCTTCACAGAAGCCATGTTGATTTTTCTTCAGCAAGTTTTGTTATTCTATATGCTTGGTAAATCTATCTTTAACCATGCTTTCCACCAGTTTTCCCAGAACAGATGTCACTGTAATCTCCTGCATTCTCTCTGGATCCAGAGGCTGGTTTGAAGAACATGTTGCACATTTTTGGTAGAAGTTCATCAATTTTACATTTGAGTTTTTAAAGAACTATTGGGTGGACCCGGTAATTTGCTCATTTTAAAGTCCTGGAATCTCATCTCCTGTAACCACAATTTCTTCAGACTCCTTCAAGAAGCCTGGAAATGTTGGTTCAGACACAAGTACCTTATCTACATATTCAACAGTGAGGACAAGTACAAAAAAACCCAGATTCCCAAAAATCTCGTTTTAGCACACCAAGAGTCCAACAGTCTAACCAACTCCATGGCTGGAGTTTTTTGTGGTTTTTTTGTGTGTGTTTTGTCTTTTGCTTCTGATGCTACATTGGATTTATTAATAATGGACATCTTAACACATCAAATTAGCACTCAGCAAGGGAGACAAAATCTAATTGTTTTATGGAAGATTGCTGGCCAATACTCACATATTTAGAAACTGAACCTATGAACTAGAATAAGCCAAATAAATACAAAACTATATGTTTGTACTAATTGCTTCAAAAGATATTGCTTTCTGTTTTTTATGCTAAGTGAACCAAAATAAAAGTGAGCAACTAGGGAAGGTAATTGTAATTATAATTTTTTTCAGTTATGTGGATGGATGGAGGGAGGTTCTGTTTATTGCTTTCTGTATTACCTGTTATAAAAGCTTAATAAAACAATAAGTTACACCAAAAAAACCCCACAATCTGGCATTTTGGCACTATATTCTTGCAGCCAACTGGGTTTTGCTGAAACCACAATCTGGTCTCAATACATAATCTCACTCTAATCCAGATGTTAAAAAGCATCTCCCTTGCCTCCTCTCTTTTTTGTAGTCAATTCTAAAGCCTGCTCTTCCTGAACAAGCCCCAGTGGTAATAAGGAATTAGGGAAAGGGGAGGGAAGTATTTCTCTGGCTCTGTGTGGATCCTGGGTCACACAGCTGAAGTTCAGTAAGAGCCAAATAGGGTGGGTTGTTTGTGAGATTCCATTTTTTTGGATAAACAGAAACATCCTGTGTGCAATTGAAAGCCCTTGGTTGTTTTTTGAAAAAACAAAACACTCACATACAAAAAGAACAGCAACAGCCTCAAACACTCCAGCCCACACTAGACTCTGGCATTTTTACAGCAGTATATGTGAAGCAAAAGAGGGCCCTTGAATCTCAGAAAAGAATGTACAAACTCCTGCAAAATGGCTGCTAGCCTAAGTTGCACACTTCACCTGAATTTTTCTAGGTTTCAAGGGGGCCCTGGGTGCCAAAAACTGCTCCCCAGCATGTTCCTATTCTACCAGGCTAAGGATACAGTTGTACATTAAAATCCTATATGTTTAATATCCCCTCTTTCCAACCCCCTTCAGTTCATAGGAAAAGTCCCTTCATGTGAGTAGCAACTCCTCCTGTGAGTGGGAACTCCTCTGATCACAAAAACTACTGTGTTATTTCCCTGTTCATACAGACTGTTTACGTGAATAGAAATAACATAACAACATAACATAACAACACAAACCAGCTAAATGAAGCATGTGAAGCAGCATTTACGAATGACTCCATATGAGAGGGCGAACCAAGAAAATTGCCCCCTGCAATTATATCAATGAACAGCACAGGATTTAGGGTGGTGTGGGTGGCTCCCCAGTGCCAGGCGTCCAGTCAAGGGGGCTCAAAACCATGACACAGTGTGCTTGAGTGCCTAGCATAGTCTCACTCCAAGGAGGTTCACATGCCCAGTTGCCCAGGACAGAGGACTGTGTAAATTGATGGTGGACCCTGCTTGGTTCGTGGGGGCTAGCCTGAGCCGTAACTCTTTATCTCATAATTTCATTAGTTCTTCATTCTATTCTCCCTTTCCTGGCTCTAGTCTTTGTTGGTCAGGGAGCAATGAAATTAAATTCCAAGTCCTCTTAGTTAGTCAGTTCACTTCGCAGATAATAAAGGATGGGAAAGAGTCAGCTCCAAGTTTCCAAGTTTCGTAAATCTTTTGCAAAATAGAGCTCCTCCCCCCCCTTTTTAAACACACAGTTCCATTTGATGTTTATAATCCAATTTCTTCCATCCTCACTTGTACAAATATAATTTGAAGTAACATTCAGAGGAGGATTGCCAAATCATAAATGTAAAGAAGACTTCAAATAAAGAAACAGTAGGCTCCCCTCCACCCTCCCATCTTCTGCACCGAATGAAGTCTTATCTCAAATTCAAACCTTAAAGTCCTTGCAGTTGGTTTGTTCCACAGTTTGTGATCTCATCTCTTCTAGCACGCACCTGTACTTTAGTCCAATTAAGCTCTAATTAACAGGAGAACCTCTGCCTCTTAATGGTGGTGTTGGGGGGGTTTTGCCAGGCAAAGTGCTTTTGCACTCAGCACCTCTTTGCCCTCCACATTCCATGGAAACCATTTTGAGAGCCTTTCCAAAATTATCTGTAACTTAATAATTCTACTAGACCTCACTACAACACCTAAGTGATGAACATTACCTATAGCTGCTGGTCCCTTCCCTTCTACCTCCCATATTTAATTTCTCTTTCCCTCCCTCGGGGTTAGAAGGCAAGACACTTTCTACAGCTTGGAAATCCCCCATTTCTCGCTCCCAGATGCTTCTACTTTTTTATGCATTAAACTTGTAACAAGAAGTAGGGAAATGTTTATCCGCACTTGCTAAAAAGAAACACGTTCTTAATTTTAAATGTCGAGGGTACAAATGCACACTTGTCAGGAGACTCATAAACATAACAAGAGAAAGGAAGACAAGCAGAATGACCTTTGGGAAATAAACATGGAATTGAAGGTTGGAAGCTTCCATCCTCTGTGCTGCTTTGAAAATGCCTTGGAGGTATGATGTTTTCATGAAGGGTAAATCAGCAAGTTTGGTGGCTCTTACCAGACATCTAAGGAGATGCATAAGAGCCATTATAGATAAATTCTCTCAACATAAATTGACTTACTTACTAATTTATTTATTTATTAGAAGCATTTTTATACTGCCCTACAATTATACTCCCAGGGTGGTTATAGGGCATTTTGTTAAATAAAAGAAACACAAAACTTATGTCCCTATTACAGCTTCCTTCGTTGAAATAAACCTAATACTCCTCTGCTAAAACTCATGTTTCTTCACTGAAATCACCCTTTTACTGTTTATGTCCAGGCAGAGAGAATAACTTGGCTGGAAGCCCTGTGAAATACAGCACTTAAAAAAAAAATCTGCCAGCAACCATTATCCCAGTACGCAGTTACATAGGGAAGCAGATAATAGCCACACGCTTGACCCAAGCTCACAGCGAAGCTGACTCTATCGTCATTTTATGTCCCTGCAGAGCAGGAGGATGTCAGCCAGGTTTTTCTTTCAGAGTGAAGCACAATATTATTTGCATGGCTATGATGCACCCCAGGGACAGATGTACAGGCTGGAATACAAAGGAGGGGCTCTGAATAAAGATAAAAATCCCAAAACCAAGGCCTGTTGAGTATGAACTGAACCATATACTGAGCCAAGAGGAAGATTCTTTATTGGGGCTTTATATGAAAAGCCACCTTTGACCAACTCAGAAGTCAGGACCACTTGTAAGAAGGGGAACGCCTGCCCTTTGTTTTAGTGGCTGTTCTTAATTGCACCAACATGTCCCCTTACTAAACTGAATGTAGACACAGTCAAGAAGTGCATTTGCAAATGTCCGCTGAGCACACAATCATTTGGAGTGAAACACTCAGGAGAAGCTGAACTTAATACAGAATCCCAGTTAGAGGAGCACCACTTTATCCTGGCTACAATCACACTGAGGCCACATTCACAACATACATTTAAAGCACTATGGTGCCACTTCAAGCAGTCATTGGTTCCCCGAAAGAATTATGGGAATTGTAGTTTGTTAAGGGTGCTGAGAGGTGTTTGGAAATTGCTATTCCCCACCCAGAGCTACAATTCCCAGAGTTCTCTGGGAAGAGGGATCGATTGCTAAAGCACTCTGGGAACCGTAGCTTGCTATGGGTGATGAAAGCTGTTTAGGAGACTCCCATTCTACTCAATGAAGGAGTTGCCTTGAGCCATACTTGCTGTTGTAGGTCAGAAAGGGCAGTCTAGGACAGGTATCTTCAACCTTGACAGAGACCCACTTTAAACCCAAATATGAATCTTGTACCTACGGGACTGCCTCTCCTAGTATGCCCCGCGTAGGACCTTAAGGTCCATAAATAACAACACTTTGGAGGTCCCGAGTCTCAAGGTGGTCACATTGGTCTCAACTAGGGCCAGGGCCTTTTCAGCACTGGCCCCAACTTGGTGGAACACTCTGTCACAAGAGACCAGGGCCCTGTGGGAGTTGACATCTTTCCGCAGGGCCTGCAAGACGGAGCTGTCCCGCCTAGCCTTCGGCTTAAACTCACTCTGACCCCTTATATGGGATATGGCATATAAATTTTCCCTTGGCATTTTTGCTGGCCCATGTAGGACCAGCATGGATAGCTGACTCAGGTGAGCTGACTTGGGTGAGTATCTGATGTTTCCTCCCTTTATGGTATTGATCTATGGGCTACTACTAAAATGAGGTTTTTTTTCTATTACTTTTTATTGTAATTTACATTTGGTGTTAGCCGCCCTGAGCCCGGCCCTGGCCAGGGAAGGCAGGGTATAAATAAATTATTATTATTATTATTATTATTATTATTATTATTATTATTATTATTAGATTCACTTCTTAATCTTTTACCATCTATTTGCATGATGGCTGTACTCCAGTTGCAAGCTGATCACCTTGAATCAGGCGACAGTGGTCTAATAAATATGGTGTTTCCTTTTTCCTTTTTCCTTCTACTCTTTCCCATGCAAACTGATCAGCCTCCAGTGCAAGCAGAGTTGTATCCCAACACTCCCAACAGGTGGTATAAAGGTGGGATTCCCCCAAGTCTTTCAATGCATATTTATAAGAAGGGTGATACTATTGCATGTTAGTAAAAAAAAAAAACAGAATCAGGAAATGGAAGTCATCCCAGATTAATTAATACACAGTAACAGATTGATTTTATGAATCTGCCAAGAGTCAGATTGTAGCATCCTGCTAAATTGGTACCGCAGAAACTCAGTTTGAGATTAAAGTAAATTTTAGTACACAGATAATGTTTTTAAAGAGATTTCAGAAATAGGAGATAATGAAATGTGTCACAATCTTTAAACATTTTGTTGACATGGATATGAATTTGAGGACAAAAAAATGATTTCCCCCCTTATAATAAATAAACATAATATTTTGTTATTTATTATTCTTATTTATGCTAATAAACATTAAGAAACATCTCTGTATTTAATGCAACCAAATATACAGGCGTAGATACAAAGCATTGCTGTCTAACATCAATATTAGGGAGAAGATCCCAAGTAATTCAATACCTTTTCTTTAATTCTCAGTTTGGGGATGCAACTTCTGGGACACTATTAATAATCATAATAAAAGTTGCTTCCCAGGCAAAATGAGTAATTGTGCTACAAAATGGCTGCTATCGGGGTGGGTGGGGGGGTGGCATAATATAAAATGGCTACTGCATCTAAAAGAGCAGAAAAAAGACAGAACCACAAAATGGTGCTGTGTGCCACCCCCCCAAACCCCGTAATCAGCTGCCCCATCAATTGGAGGAAAGGCACTTACCTCCAATGTGGACATACTCACAAGGAGATCTTTGTACAGTGGTACCTCGGGTTACAGACGCTTCAGGTTACAGACTCCGCAAACCCAGAAATAGTACCTCAGGTTAAGAACTTTACCTCAGGATGAGAACAGAAATCGTGTGGCGGCGGCATGGCAGCAGATGGAGGCCCCATTAGTTAAAGTGGTACCTCAGGTTAAGAACAATTTCAGGTTAAGAACAGACCTCCAGAACGAATTAAGTTCTTAACCCGAGGTACCACTGTACCTCTCTTCTGATCAGAACAGTGAAAGCAGCAGATATCCAATTCTGGCATCCAACAAAATGTGGGCTTGTCTAAATGGCTATGCTCAATGTTGCGGAGCCTGAGTCAGTGCAAACAGGACCTGAACTGGAACAGCAAACAGTCTTCTCATGTATTGTGGATTTTCAAGGTGGCATTTACTGAGTTATTTCTCGGGCACCATAGAAAGTACTGGTGGGCACACTGGCAACACCAGAACTTCATAGGAGATTTACACAGCGATTTTTCAGGTAGCATTTCTCCTCATGTTACACCAATTAGAAGTGTAAAGGTAAAGGGACCCCTGACCATTAGGTCCAATCGTGACCGACTCTGGGGTTGCGCGCTCATCTCACATTATTGGCCGAGGGAGCCGGCGTACAGCTTCCAGGTCATGTGGCCAGCATGACAAAACTGCTTCTGGCAAACCAGAGCAGCACACGGAAACGCCGTTTACCTTCCCACTGTAGCGGTTCCTATTTATCTACTTGCATTTTGAAGTGCTTTCGAACTGCTAGGTTGGCAGGAGCTGGGACCAAGCTCACCCCGTCACAGGGATTCGAACCGCCGACCTTCTGATCAGCAAGCCCTAGGCTCAGTGGTTTAACCCACAGCGCCACCTGGGTCCCCATAATTAGAAGTGTAATTCTATGCAAATCTACTCTGAAGCATGCCCCATTAAGTTCAATGGAGCTGACTTCCAGGTTAGTGAGCATAGCAATGCAACCTTGTCATACAAAGGTATAAGAACAATACTTGTCTGCAAAGACATCATATGGGAATCCACGCTCACTGCATGCCTACATAAAGAGTAATGCCATTACTGGATGTGCCCCTAGCAACTCAAAAACAAGGCTTCTAAATTCTACATTTATTCATTAGCAACTTAAACAATGTGGATTTGCTATTGATTGATTAATTGACACTTTGCAAACTCAAGGTACAATCCTAAAATAAAGGTCTGCCTTCTTCCAAGCATTTATCTGCTCAAACTCACTGCTTCCGTTTTTATTTAAAGGGGAAATATACATGCAATTGAATGTCACAATTCATTTGGGCCTTAAGACTTGTTTGCTACAGTGCCTCCTGTTCATAATTAATTACTATCCACAAAGTTCTCAAAACCTCTTCACATACATAGGTCCAAGTATCTGTGAAGTGCAGAAATCACACCCATTCCAAATGCATGGCTCCCCTTTAAAGAAAATCCTCTGGAATTCTGAATCACGGCTTAAAGACCTAATTGCTGCCAGTTTACATAAAATGCCACAGGGCAGGTCCTCTTCTTCCTAGGGTCCCTTCATAAAAGGCCAATTTATTCTACAAAACCTACATCTGATTAAAAGAAGTGAAGCATGCTATGCCGAAGCCAGCCTTGTAACACTGTTCCATCCAATGCAGTCCATGAAATCTCTACCAACACAAACCTTTGCAACACTAGCTGTGTGGGCTCCATGTCTGTGCACAGGATCAGGAGCCAGAACCTTCTCACTTCTGATGCCAGCTGCGATTCCATTGCCGTGTGACTTCACTCTGCTCTTACTTAGTTTCTCCATTTGTACCCCCACCCCAATTACCACGAGGCCGAGATGCTTTTTAATGAACAGCGCTCTGGAAGTGTGACTATTACTATTTTCCACGGGCAATTCCAGCTATGGTCAACTTGGCTGGCTGCAACATAGGATTATTTGGGGGAGATTTATAAACATACAGGACAGAGTATGTCTGTATTTTCCCACTGGTTTTTGTTTTTACCATATGAGAATTTCACAGGCATTTCTCTTTAAATGACGGCTATTTAGATTTAATTAACTTTAATAAGAAACAAAGACGCTTTATGCTAAACAGAGAGCCAGGTGTTTTAACTCAGGCCTGGGGAGGGGTGTGTGCCCACCCACCATGAAAATGCAGCAAATTATCATCTTCACACCTTTCAGACAGGGATAGCACTCACTTACCCTTACCTCTCTCCCTTGTGAGCTATTCTCATCTGCATTCCATGTCATATCAGCAGCAAATATCTGAATATAACCCAGTATCTGTCTTCTCATTTCCTGTTTTACACACTACATAACACTGTGATGGTGATGTTTTGATCCTCCTCCAAATAGATAGATAGATACAGATATGATGAAGATCTACTAGTCTCAAGTTGCATCACAATATGCTGACCTGGATTTAGTGGGTGATCTTTTATAGATCTATTATACTGGAATATTAATATTAGCAAATGCCCAGCATTATGATGACTAGAGGGACTGTGTGGCAGCCTGAATCCCCTGTGGGATATTTTTCAGGGGCAGCTCAGCCACCCAAGTGTTTGGGATATAGGACAGAGTTGTTGTTTTCCCCATCACAGCAGTGACCACTTACTTTTTCCCCATATAAATGAATTGCTGCCATGCACCACTATTGGGGGGGGGGAGTAAAATGTGATGCACTTGGGGACACTGCTGGAAATTTATTCCGCACCCCACGCGCATGAACTGGTAAGCCCATGCACAAAGAACCAAACTTTTTCGTATCTGTGCATAGCCTCTGTACCTGCACAATTCTATATTGTTCAGACTATAATGTGATCTAATGTTGGCAAAGTGTTTGTGTATACAGTGGTACCTTGACTTACGAAGACGATCCGTTCCGCGGCCGTCTTCATAAGTCAAAGTCTTCGGTTGTTAAAGCGCTGCTTCTGCGCGTGCGCGAAGCGCGATTTCACGCTTCCGCACATGCACAGTTGTTGACCATGCGCACAGGGCGCGCATGGCGAAAAGACTTCTGGGGCTGTCGACTTCGGAAGTCGAAACCTTCGGAAGTCGAGTCGTTCGGATGTCGAGGTATCACTGTACATTTGTCTTCTGCTGAATTCAACGCTACTGCAGCTGCTTCATGTGAGTAAGAAGAGAAACTGTGTCACGAAAAATCACACTTTAAGTTAAGAATCCCATTTATTAATGGGGCAGTTGATTAATGATGTGATTTCATCAATGATTATCAAATACTTTAATAACTGATTCATCAATTGCTATAGGATGATAAAAAGAATACGCGAGGGTAACAGCTTGCTGACAAACTTGGCTAATAACCATCTGTAACACCGTCTGTTGATGCATTTCTAGCCATTTATAACCCATGCATAAACACACCTAGGTGTCATTTATTCAGCTTTTACAAGCAAGACCTTGATATTGACCATTAAGTCAGTAATACATTGCTAAGAAAGAAAGTGCATTTGTCTTTCATGTCCTCCAACAAGCAAGCTATTGATGTGTTATCCCTAGAAGAGTCTCACAGGCCACCTGCCAGCTCCCTCATACACACAGATATGCATTAGGCTCCAACTGCAGTATGCGTCCTCAAATATGTGCCACCCCCAACAAAACCCACAGTACATCCCTGTATATCACATTCATGGGTGGGGAGGGTATTCATGCCCTGCTTACAGGCTTCCCATAGGGATCCACTGGCTGTTGGGACTAGATGGGCCTTCGGTTTGATTCAGGAGGACTTTTTACATTCACACACGAACTCCAAAACTACTCTTGGCTTGGATCAGCCCTGGTGATGTTTGTCCTTCTGCCCTCTGACTGGGAGAGGGGTTATTTGGAAGAGTTTGTTTTTTGAAAGGCCAAAGGTGAATAGCCTCTGTACCGATAAGAGATGCCTTGGAAGCTGGATTGTTTCTGGGTCACACACAATAGGTTGAGAAACAGCAGTGTAGGTCACTGAACCTGTAGAATAAACAAGGCCTTCAGAGCCCAGAATGATCATGCAAGATGAACTGGTGCTGGTCAGAGGAGGGCAAAATGAAGCAAGTTCTTAGGGTTTTTTTGGTATCTACCTTCTGGATCCTTGGAGGATATACACATAATATATACCACATGGCTAATGTGTTTTTCTCCATCTACAAATATTTCCATTTATTACTGGGGAAGGGAGGAGAGAGTCACATTGCTCCAAGCGCCCTTCTTATATGACAGGACTAGGTAAACCTTGCTTTAACTTGCCCTCTGAAACAGCTCTAGAGACGGTGGACAATGGAGAATTAGCAGCAAGATCAGTGTTAATCCTCCAAACTCTTCCTAATGCCTAGGCCTGTCCCTGGTGCTGCACATGTTGGAATAGATAATGCCTGGAGCTCTTCCCCAACAAAGAGACTTCAAGTCGGCAGAATAGGTAGAAAAAAAGGCATATTCAGCATGGTTTTAATTAGAACAAAGTTAAGGGATGGAGGAAGCAAATTAAAGTTGAAAGGGAAAACAAGACTTTTCAATACTCTGTCCAGAGCCTGTCCTAAACTGACCTCTGTGGCCAATATTTTATATTATTAGCCCCATTTTAAAAATGTAGTTGCTGATTCAGACAAACCTAGCAACTTCAGGAACACCAGGTTGGATTCATTTCCTATTAAGAAAGTGACTTGAGCATAGCTGCCAAGTACTCTGTTTTCCCCGGGAAACCCCCGTATTTTCTTACCGTTTCCCGCAGGTGTCCCAAATGGCAAAATACCCCGTATTCCCCCGGATTACGGAGCTCCTGCCGGCAGCCATGTTCTTCTGGTGCCGTGCCGGCACCAGAAGTCGCTTCTACGCACTTCCGGACATGCGTAGAAGTGACTTCCGATGCCGCTGTGCCCATTTCCAAAATGTCTGCAGCTTCTGGGGGGGGGCAGTTGCCCCCCTGCCCCTCGCTGGGTACACCCATGGGTGTTCAGCTTATTCTAATCAAATACGAGTCCACGTTCTATAAAAAAGTGAATGTTGCAGTGACTATGAAGCTACGGATCACCCACACTTGTAAACATAACATTAATCCAATGAAATGTGTTTGCCAATGTATGCACACAAATTCTCAGAAGGACTCTCCTCCCTTCCAGAGGGGAGGGATTGCGTGCAGAGCCCGCTTCCCGCCTCTGCAGGGGGCGTGGTCGGCCCCCTGCACCAGCCCCTCCCTGCCGCTGCATCATACCCCTGCCAGCCAATAGGGCTCACCGGGGGGGTGGAGTCCAGCTCTGTTTAAACTGCTGCGGGGTTTTTTTTCTCTTTTTGGTTCCTGCCCTCATCAGAAACCTGATCGGAATTGCATTTACAATGGGGAAAGGAAGATGCCACACTTGCAGGGAAATGGGAGGGAAATGCTAGTGAGGCAGTGTGACCTCTTGCTTCCAGCGAAAGCAAGATCTCACACAGCTAGGGGCAAGCACACTGCAAAAGCCCATGGCAGAGCACAATTTGCCTCATTAAATTTCATCACATTATGCCAGTTTCATGAATTTAACATTGTCCCTGGACTATTGTTTGTCTGAAAATTAAATTAAAACAACATTTGTTCTTCCAATGAGTTTGTCAATTATAGAGGCCAGAGGAGGATGGAGGCAAGAAAAGAAGTAGGGCTGAGTCATCTGTAGCTGTATCTTCTTTCCTCTGTGGAATATCATTTTTTTCTTTTTGGCGGGGTGGTGATGGAGAGAGATAGATGTTTCTGGCACAACAATACACACTGCTGATGAGCAATACAATGACCCAAATTGTTAAATTAGGCTGGTGCCATAGTCCTTGTGCTTAATCCAACAGGTTCTTGCTCACAGGACCAGAATATTATTATGGTGTTACAGTAAAGGTATTTTCTATACATATTAAAAAGTGAGAGTACTGATAAATCTGGAGTTGCCTGTATCAGAGGTTTTCAGTCTGTTTATGCTCAACTACTTGCATTATTGATCAATTAAACTGGCAGGGTGGAAATCTCAAGACGAATATTGCTAACCATCCACTCTTATTCCTCAACTCCTGATCTGAAATGAAATACCTTGTCACATGGTGCTGGTTCCCTTTCCTACTTCCAGCTGCTAAATTACATTAAAAGGATGCTGAAAATAAATTCAATAGCTTTCCTGTTTTTGCTTTTCATGTAGGCAATTGCTGTAGTTGCCACAAGGATGTTTAGCATTAGCAAATGGGTTCTGCAATCACAATGTCTCTGCTAAAATATATTATATGCTATGAAGACATTTTAGGCATCAGCTGTCAAATCCAGCCCTTTAGGCAATCTATTGTATCCATTGATAACTCTTCCACTATGGCCTGCTGTTTCAGAAATCTTTAGTTGTCTGATTATTATCATGCTATGTATCCTCAGATTTGTCCTCCTCAGCTTCCTGGAACAAAGAATGGAAAGAACAAACTGGTAGGAAGGTTTGCAGTCCTCACTGCTGCTTTTTAAAGTGCACAATGCAAAAGCTTTGGGGCTACAATGCAGCTCCTCCTTTTGCTCTATAACTTGGCGTGGAGGGCACAATGAGAAGCAAAGGAAACTGATCTGCATCAAGATAAACAGGTTTCCAACATTATACCCGTGTTTCTCCTAAAATAAGGCACGTCTTATATTTATTTTTTCCTCAAAAAAACACACCATGGCTTATTTTCAAGGGATGTCTTATTCGGGGGCTGGATCATAACAGGGAAATGATTTTTTATATAAATTTTACAGATGCTGTACAACAGAAATCACGTTTCTCTCTCTCAGGCCTGATTAGCCAGATGCTGCCTGAGATCACAATTGGCTTTACCAAATAGCTGTTAAGTACTTTCCTTTGATGCCCAGATCTCATGGCTACCATAAGGTTTCTACCTTTCAGGACAAAGGCAAGGTGATAATAGGAAGTTGTCTTTATCTATCTCCTTAATCTCCTCTTTCATATGCATAACCTTTGAAGCCTAGGAATGCAAGTTGTCTGGGTCTCTCGGCAAAACGAGAAGGGAGGGGATGTCAGTTTTAAAAAAACCACCCGCGTGTCTGCGAGAGCTCGCTACTTTCCTACCGTAGCTGCAGTTTGCCTGCCTCGCTCTCTGTCTCGGCCATCAAGAGGAAATCAACAAGCAACTCATGGCTGGGCACATACCGGTAGAATGGAAGGGGGAAAAGGTGGGGGGAAGCGAGAGGTGGGCTCTCTCTCTCTCTCTCTCTCTCTCTCTCTCTCTCTCTCTCTGTGTGTGTGTGTGTGTGTGTGAGAGAGAGAGAGAGAGAGAGAGAGAGAGAGAGAGAGAGAGAGAGAGAGAGACGCACAGGGGGAGAGAAAGAGACGCGCACAGGGGGAGAGAAAGAGACGCGCACAGGGGGAGAAAAAGAGACGCGCACAGGGGGAGAAAGAGAGGCGCGCACAGGGGGAGAGAAAGAGACGCGCACAGGGGGAGAGAAAGAGACGCGCACAGGGGGAGAAAAAGAGACGCGCACAGGGGGAGAGAAAGAGACGCGCACAGGGGGAGAAAAAGATACGCGCACAGGGGGAGAAAGAGAGGCGCGCACAGGGGGAGAGAAAGAGACGCGCACAGGGGGAGAAAAAGAGACGCGCACAGGGGGAGAGAAAGAGACGCGCACAGGGGGAGAAAAAGATATGCGCACAGGGGGAGAAAGAGAGGCGCGCACAGGGGGAGAGAAAGAGACGCGCACAGGGGGAGAGAAAGAGACGCACACGGAGGTCATTCATGAGGCGTCTTTAATCGCTCCTCTTTTCTTCTTCGTGCCTTCCTCTCCTCTCCACCGCAAATGCCACTTTTGTCCTCTTCACCAAGTAGAGCTCACATACGGTAGCACTACGGCTTATTTTCGGGGTATGTCTTATATTTTTTCAACGCATGGAAATCGTGCCATGGCTTATTTTATAGGCATGTCTTATTTTAGGAGAAACACGGTACAAACCACAATGAGGGAAATAAAACGTTGGCTGGTGGGAAAAGTAGAAGTTAATGCCTGGAGTCGATCTTAGAACCTTGGGCTCTGTTGCTCGAATGTTCAACACTCA